>NW_027480503.1:2100000-2286407 GCF_051401765.1 Calliopsis andreniformis
CAATTCTCAATCCTCAATAGAATATCATCAATTCACAGTTTTCAATACTCAATGCTCAATCTGCAATCTTCAAATATCTATCCACAAACATCAATTCTCATCACTCAACCCTCAACACTCAGTCCTCAATGTTCAATCCTCAATCCTCAATTCTCAATCTTCAATCCTCAATACTAAATCTTCAATCCTCAATCCTCAATCCTCAATCCTCAATCCTGAATCTTCAATCCCCAGTCCCCAATCCTCAATCCTCAATCCTCATGCCTCATTCTTCAATCCTCAATACCCAATCCTCAATCTTCAATTCTCAATCCTCAATCCTCAATTCTCAATCCTCAATCCTCAGTCCTCAGACCTCAAACCTCAATCCTCAACCCTCAGCCCTCATCGTCAATCCTCAAACCTCAATCCTCAATCCTCAATCGTCAATCCTCAATATTCAATCCTCAATACTCAATTTTCAATACTCAATTCGCCATCATCAATCATCAATCCTCAATCCTCAGTCATCAATCCTCAATCTTCAATACTCAATCGTCAATCCTCAGTCCTCAATTCTCAATCCTCAATCCTCGTACCTCAGACCTCAATCCTCAACCCTCAGTCCTCATCCTCAATTCTCAATTCTCAATCCTCAATCCTCAACACTCAATCTTCAATCCTCAATACTCAATCTTCAATCCTCAATCCTCAATCATCAATCCTCAATATTCAATCCTCAATACTCAATTTTCAATACTCAATCCGCCATCATCAATCATCAATCCTCAATCTTCAGTCCTCAATTCTCAATCCTCAATCCTCAGACCTCAAACCTCAATCCTCAACCCTCAGCCCTCATCGTCAATCCTCAAACCTCAATCCTCAAGCCTCAATCGTCAATCCTCAACATTCAATCCTCAATACTCAATCTTCAATCCTCAATCCTCAATCCTGAATCTTCAATCCTCAGTCCCCAATCCTCAATCCTCAATCCTCAATCCTCATTCTTCGATCCTCAATAACCAATCCTCAATCTTCAATCCTCAATCCTCAATACTCAATTCTCAATCCTCAATCCTCAGTCCTCAGACCTCAAACCTCAATCCTCAACCCTCAGCCCTCATCGTCAATCCTCAAACCTCTATCCTCAATCCTCAATCGTCAATTCTCAATCCTCAATCTTCAATCCTCAATACTCAATCTTCAGTACTCAATCCTCAATCCTCAATTATGAATCCTCAATACTCAACCATCAACCCTCAATTCTCAATACTCAATAGAATATCCTGAATTCTCAGGGTTCAATACACAAACCTCAAACCTCAAACATCAGACCTCATCCTCAATCCTCAATACTCAATCCTCAATCCTCAACCCTCAATCCTCAACACTCAATCTTCAATCCTCAATAATCAATCCTCAATCCTCAATCCTCAATTCTCAGTCCTCAGTCAGCAATCCTCAACCTTCAATACTCAATCCTCAATCCTCAATCCTCAAACCTCAATCCTCAATCCTCAATCTTCAATCCTCAATACTCAACTTTCAATCCTCAATCCTCAATCCTCAATCCTCAATCCTCATTCTTCAATACTCAATCCTCAATCCTCAATCCTGAATCCTCAATAATAAAGCATCAATACTCAATTCTCAATACTCAAAAGAACATCCTGAATTCTCAGGATTCAATACTCAAACCACAAACCTCAAACATCAGCCATCATCCTCAATCCTCAATCCTCAATCGTCAATCCTCAACCTTCAATCCCCAACACTCAACCTTCAACCCTCAATCCTCAATCCTCAATCGTCAATCCGCAATCCTCAATCCTCAGTCATCAATCCTCAACCTTCAATACTCAATCCTCAATCCTCAATCCTCAATCCCCAATCCTCAATCCTCATTCCTCAAACCTCAATCCTCAAACCTCAGTCCTCATCCTCAATTCTCAATCCTCAATCCTCAATCCTCAAGCCACAATCCTCAACCGTCAGTCCTCGTCCTCAATCCTCAACCCTCAATCCTCAATCCTCAATCTTCAATCATCAATACTCAACCTTCAATCCTCAATCCTCAATCCTCAATCCTCAATCCTCATTCCTCGGACCTCAAACCTCAATCCTCAATCATTAATCCTCAATCGTCAATCCTCAATCCCCAGTCCTCAATCTTCAATCCTCAATGCTCAATCCTCAATCCTCAATCCTCAGTCCTCAATCCTCTATCCTCAATCCTCAATCCTCAATCTTCAATCCTCAATACTCAACCTTCAACCCTCAATCCTCAATTCTCAATCGTCAATACTCAATCCTCAATCGTCAGTCCTCAATCCCCAATCCTCAATCTTCAATCCTCAATGCTCAATCCTCAATCCTCAATCCTCAGTCCTCAATCCTCAATCCTCAATCCCCAATCCTCAATATTCAATCCTCAATCCTCAATCCTCAATACTCAATCCTCAATCTTCAATCCTCAATCCTCAATCCTCAATCCTCAATCCTCAACCCTCAATCCTCAATCTTCAATCCTCAATACTCAATCTTCAATCCTCAATACTCATTCCTCAATCCTCAATATTCAATCCTCAATACTCAATCATCAATCCTTAATCCGCAATCATCAATCCTCAATCCTCAATCCTCAGTCATCAATCCTCAAACCTCAGTCCTCATCCTCAATTCTCAATCCTCAACCCTCAATCCGCAAACCACAATCCTCTACTGTCGGTCCTCGTCCCCAATCATCAACCCTCAATCCTCAATCCTCAATCTTCAATCATCAATACTCAATCTTCAATCCTCAATCCTCAATCCTCATTCCTCAAACCTCAATCCTCAACCCTCAGTCCTTATCCTCAATTCTCAATTCTCAATCCTCAATCCTCAATCCTCAATCTTCAATCCTCAATAATCAATTTTCAATCCTAGATCCTCAATCCCCAATCCTCAGTCCTTAATCCCCAGTCTTCCATCCTCAATACTCAATCTTCAATCCTCAGTCCTCAGTCCTCAATCCTCAATTCTGAATTCTCAATCCTGAATCCTCAATCTTCAGCCATCAGTCCTCAACAATCAGTTGTCAATTCTCAATCCTCAATAGAATATCATCAATTCACAGTTTTCAATACTCAATGCTCAATCTGCAATCTTCAAATATCTATCCACAAACATCAATTCTCATCTCTCAACCCTCAACACTCAGTCCTGAATGTTCAATCCTCAATCCTCAATTCTCAATCTTCAATCCTCAATACTAAATCTTCAATCCTCAATCCTCAATCCTCAATCCTCAATCCTGAATCTTCAATCCTCAGTCCCCAATCCTCAATCCTCAATCCTCATTCCTCATTCTACAATCCTCAATACCCAATCCTCAATCTTCAATCCTCAATCCTCAATCCTCATTTCTCAATCCTCAATTCTCAGTCCTCAGACCTCAAACCTCAATCCTCAACCCTCAGCCCTCATCGTCAATCCTCAAACCTCAATCCTCAATCCTCAATCGTCAATCCTCAATATTCAATCCTCAATACTCAATTTTCAATACTCAATCCGCCATCATCAATCATCAATCCTCAATCCTCAGTCATCAATCCTCAATCTTCAATACTCAATCGTCAATCCTCAGTCCTCAATTCTCAATCCTCAATCCTCGTACCTCAAACCTCAATCCTCAACCCTCAGTCCTCATCCTCAATTCTCAATTCTCAATCCTCAATCCTCAACACTCAATCTTCAATCCTCAATACTCAATCTTCAATCCTCAATCCTCAATCATCAATCCTCAATATTCAATCCTCAATACTCAATTTTCAATACTCAATCCGCCATCATCAATCATCAATCCTCAATCCTCAGTCATCAATCCTCAATCTTCAATACTCAATCGTCAATCCTCAGTCCTCAATTCTCAATCCTCAATCCTCAGACCCCAAACCTCAATCCTCAACCCGCAGCCCTCATCGTCAATCCTCAAACCTCAATCCTCAAGCCTCAATCGTCAATCCTCAACATTCAATCCTCAATACTCAATCTTCAATCCTCAATCCTCAATCCTGAATCTTCAATCCTCAGTCCCCAATCCTCAATCCTCAATCCTCAATCCTCATTCTTCGATCCTCAATAACCAATCCTCAATCTTCAATCCTCAATCCTCAATACTCAATTCTCAATCCTCGATCCACAGTCCTCAGACCTCAAACCTCAATCCTCAACCCTCAGCCCTCATCGTCAATCCTCAAACCTCTATCCTCAATCCTCAATCGTCAATTCTCAATCCTCAATCTTCAATCCTCAATACTCAACCTTCAGTACTCAATCCTCAATCCTCAATTATGAATCCTCAATACTCAACCATCAACCCTCAATTCTCAATACTCAATAGAATATCCTGAATTCTCAGGGTTCAATACACAAACCTCAAACCTCAAACCTCAGACCTCATCCTCAATCCTCAATACTCAATCCTCAATCCTCAACCCTCAATCCTCAACACTCAATCTTCAATCCTCAATAATCAATCCTCAATCCTCAATCCTCAATTCTCAGTCCTCAGTCAGCAATCCTCAACCTTCAATACTCAATCCTCAATCCTCAATCCTCAAACCTCAATCCTCAATCCTCAATCTTCAATCCTCAATACTCAACTTTCAATCCTCAATCCTCAATCCTCAATCCTCAATCCTCATTCTTCAATCCTCAATACCCAATCCTCAATCTTCAATCCTCAATCCTCAATCCTCAATCCTCAATCCTCAATCCTCAATCTTCAATCCTCAATACTCAACTTTCAATCCTCAATCCTCAATCCTCAATCCTCAATCCTCATTCTTCAGTCCTCAATACCCAATCCTCAATCTTCAATCCCCAATCCTCAATCCTCAATCCTCAATCCTCAATCCTCAATCCTCAAGCCTCATCCTTCAATCCTCAATACCCAATCCTCAATCTTGAGTACTCAATCCTCAATCCTCAATTCTCAATCCTCAATCCTCAGTCCTCAGTCCTCAAACCTCAATCCTCGACGGACAGCTCTCATCCTCAATCCTCAATCCTCAATCCTCAATCCTCAATCCTCAATCTTCAAGTCTCAATAATCAATCTTCAATCCTCAAACCTTAGTCCTCAAACCTCAATTCTGAATCCTCAATCCTAAATCCTCAATCATCAATCCTCAATCCTCAATACTCAATCTTCAATACTCAATCCTCAATACTCAATCCTGTATGCTCAATACTAAATCATCAATCCTCAATTCTCAGTACTCAATAGAACATCCTGAATTCTCAGGATTCAATACTCAAACATCAAACCTCAAACCTCAGCCATCATCCTCAATCCTCAGTCCTTAATCCTCAATCCTCAACCCTCAATCCTCAGTCTGCAATCCTCAATACTCAATCTTCAATCCTCAATCCTCAATTCTCGATCGTCAATACTCAATCCTCAATCGTCAATCCTCAATCCCCAATCCTCAATCTTCAATCCTCAATCCTCAATCCACAACCCTCAATCCTCAACCTTCAATCCTCAATACTCAATCTTCATTCCTCCATCCTCAATCCTCAATCCTCAATCCTCAATCCTCAATCCTCAATATTCAACACAAAACCCTCAACCATCAATCCTCAATACTCAACAATCAATCCTCAATTCTCAATACTCAATAGAATACCCTGAATTCTCATCGTTCAATACTCAATCCACAAAAATCAATAATCAAACATCAACCCTCAAACATCAATTCTCAACACTCAATCCTCAACACTCAGTCCTCTCTCCTCAATCCTCCATCCTCAATCCTCAATCCTCAACCTTCAATCCTCAATACTCAATCTTCAATCGTGAATCCTCAGTCCTCAAAACTCAATTCTGAATCCTCAATCCTGAGTTCTCAATCTTCAGCCCTCAGTCCTCAACAATCAGCTGTCAATCCTCAATCCTCAGTATAATATTCCCAATTCACAGTTTTCAATACTCAATACTCAATCTGCAATCTTCAAATCTCTACCCACAATCATCAATACCCATCACTCAACCCTCAACACTCAGTCCTCAATGTTCAATCCTCAATCCTCAATTCTGAATCCTCGATCCTCAATACTGAATCTTCAATCCTCAATCCTCAATCCTCTATCCTCAATCCTCAATCCTGAATATTCAATCCTCAGTCCCCAATCCTCAATCCTCAATCCTCAATCCTCAATTCTCAATCCTCAATCCTCAGTCCTCAGACCTCAAACCTCAATCCTCAACCCTCAGCCCTCATCGTCAATCCTCAAACCTCAATCCTCAATCCTCAATCGTCAATCCTCAATCCTCAATCTTCAATCCACAATACTCAACCTTCAAACCTCAATCCTCAATCCTCAATACTCATCTTTCAATACTCAATCCGCAATCATCAATCCTCAATCCTGAATCCTCACACATAAAGCCTCAGTCTTCAATACTCAATCGTCAATCCTCAATCCTCATTCCTCAAACCACAATCCTCAACCGTCAGTCCTCGTCCTCAATCCTCAACCCTCAATCCTCAGTCCTCAATCTTCAATCATCAATACTCAATCTTCAATCCTCAATCCTCAATCCTCAATCCTCATTCCTCAAACCTCAATCCTCAACCCACAGTCCTTATCCTCAATTCTCAATTCTCAATCCTCAATCCTCCATCCTCAATCTTCAGTCCTCAGTAATCAATATTCAATCCTAGATCCTCATTCCCCAACCCTCAATCCTTAATCCTCAACCTTCAATCCTCAATCCCCAGTCCTCAATCTTCAATCCTCAATGCTCCATCCTCAATCTTCTATCATCAGTCCTCAGTCCTCAACCCTCAATCCTCAAACCTCAATCCTCAACCGTCAGTCCTCGTCCTCAACCCTCAACCCTCAATACTCAATCCTCAATCTTCAATCATCAATACTCAATCTTCAACACTCAATACTCAATCTTCAATCCCCAATCATCAATCCTCAATCCTCGATACTCATTCTTCAATCCTCAATAACCAATCCTCTATCTTCAATCCTTAATCCTCAATCCTCAATTCTCAATCCTCAGTCCTCAGTCCTCAGTCCTAAAACCTCAACCCTCCACCATCAGCCCTCATCCTCAATCCTCAATCCTCATTCCTCAATCCTCAACCTTCAATCCTCAATTCTCAATCATCAATCCTCAATCCTCAAACCTCATCCTCAATCCTCAATCCTCAATCATCAATCCTCATTCTTCAATACTCAATCCTCAATCCTCAATCCTCAATCCTCAATACTCAACCATCAATCCTCAATTCTCAATACTCAATAGAATATCCTGAATTCTCAGGATTCAATTCTCAAACCTCAAACCTCAAACCTCAGCCCTCATCCTCAATCCTCAATACTCAATCCTCAATCCTCAACTCTCAATCCTCAACACTCAATCTTCAATCCTCAATCCTCAATCCTCAATCCTCAATCCTCAATCCTGAATCTTCAATCCTCAGTCCCCAATCCTTAATCCTCAATCCTCAATCCTCATTCTTCAATCGTCAATCCTCAATCCTCAATTCTCAATCGTCAATACTCAATCCTCAATCGTCTGTCCTCAATCCCCAATCCTCAATCTTCAATCCTCAATGCTCAATCCTCAATCCTCAATCCTCAGTCCTCAATCCTCAATCCTCAATCCTCAATCCCCAATCCTCAATATTCAATCCTCAATCCTCAATCCTCAATACTCAATCCTCAATCTTCAATCCTCAATCCTCAATCCTCAATCCTCAATCCTCAACCCTCAATCCTCAATCTTCAATCCTCAATACTCAATCTTCAATCCTCAATACTCATTCCTCAATCCTCAATATTCAATACTCAATACTCAATCTTCAATCCTCAATCCGCAATCATCAATCCTCAATCCTCAATCCTCAATCCTCAGTCATCAATCCTCAAACCTCAGTCCTCATCCTCAATTCTCAATCCTCAACCCTCAATCCGCAAACCACAATCCTCTACTGTCGGTCCTCGTCCTCAATCATCAACCCTCAATCCTCAATCCTCAATCTTCAATCACCAATACTCAATCTTCAATCCTCAATCCTCAATCCTCATTCCTCAAACCTCAATCCTCAACCCTCAGTCCTTATCCTCAATTCTCAATTCTCAATCCTCAATCCTCAATCCTCAATCTTCAATCCTCAATAATCAATTTTCAATCCTAGATCCTCAATCCCCAATCCTCAATCCTTAATCCCCAGTCTTCCATCCTCAATACTCAATCTTCAATCCTCAGTCCTCAGTCCTCAATCCTCAATTCTGAATTCTCAATCCTGAATCCTCAATCTTCAGCCATCAGTCCTCAACAATCAGTTGTCAATTCTCAATCCTCAATAGAATATCATCAATTCACAGTTTTCAATACTCAATGCTCAATCTGCAATCTTCAAATATCTATCCACAAACATCAATTCTCATCACTCAACCCTCAACACTCAGTCCTCAATGTTCAATCCTCAATCCTCAATTCTCAATCTTCAATCCTCAATACTAAATCTTCAATCCTCAATCCTCAATCCTCAATCCTCAATCCGGAATCTTCAATCCTCAGTCCCCAATCCTCAATCCTCAATCCTCATTCCTCATTCTTCAATCCTCAATACCCAATCCTCAATCTTCAATCCTCAATCCTCAATCCTCAATTCTCAATCCTCAATCCTCAGTCCTCAGACCTCAAACCTCAATCCTCAACCCTCAGCCCTCATCGTCAATCCTCAAACCTCAATCCTCAATCCTCAATTGTCAATCCTCAATATTCAATCCTCAATACTCAACTTTCAATACTCAATCCGCCATCATCAATCATCAATCCTCAATCCTCAGTCATCAATCCTCAATCTTCAATACTCAATCGTCAATCCTCAGTCCTCAATTCTCAATCCTCAATCCTCGTACCTCAAACCTCAATCCTCAACCCTCAGTCCTCATCCTCAATTCTCAATTCTCAATCCTCAATCCTCAACACTCAAACTTCAATCCTCAATACTCAATCTTCAATCCTCAATCCTCAATCATCAATCCTCAATCCTCAATATTCAATCCTCAATACTCAATTTTCAATACTCAATCCGCCATCATCAATCATCAATCCTCAATCCTCAGTCATCAATCCTCAATCTTCAATCCTCAATCCTCAATACTCAATTCTCAATCCTCAATCCTCAGTCCTCAGACCTCAAACCTCAATCCTCAACCCTCAGCCCTCATCGTCAATCCTCAAACCTCTATCCTCAATCCTCAATCGTCAATTCTCAATCCTCAATCTTCAATCCTCAATACTCAATCTTCAGTACTCAATCCTCAATCCTCAATTATGAATCCTCAATACTCAACCATCAACCCTCAATTCTCAATACTCAATAGAATATCCTGAATTCTCAGGGTTCAATACACAAACCTCAAACCTCAAACCTCAGACCTCATCCTCAATCCTCAATACTCAATCCTCAATCCTCAACCCTCAATCCTCAACACTCAATCTTCAATCCTCAATAATCAATCCTCAATCCTCAATCCTCAATTCTCAGTCCTCAGTCAGCAATCCTCAACCTTCAATACTCAATCCTCAATCCTCAATCCTCAAACCTCAATCCTCGATCCTCAATCTTCAATCCTCAATACTCAACTTTCAATCCTCAATCCTCAATCCTCAATCCTCAATCCTCATTCTTCAATCCTCAATACCCAATCCTCAATCTTCAATCCTCAATCCTCAATCCTCAATCCTCAATACTCAATCTTCAATACTCAATCCTCAATCCTCAATCCTGTATCCTAAATACTAAATCATCAATCCTCAATTCTCAGTACTCAATAGAACATCCTGAATTCTCAGGATTCAATACTCAAACATCAAACCTCAAACCTCAGCCATCATCCTCAATCCTCAGTCCTTAATCCCCAGTCTTCCATCCTCAATACTCAATCTTCAATCCTCAGTCCTCAGTCCTCAATCCTCAATTCTGAATTCTCGATCCTGAATCCTCAATCTTCAGCCATCAGTCCTCAACAATCAGTTGTCAATTCTCAATCCTCAATAGAATATCATCAATTCACAGTTTTCAATACTCAATGCTCAATCTGCAATCTTCAAATATCTATCCACAAACATCAATTCTCATCACTCAACCCTCAACACTCAGTCCTCAATGTTCAATCCTCAATCCTCAATTCTCAATCTTCAATCCTCAATACTAAATCTTCAATACTCAATCCTCAATCCTCAATCCTCAATCCGGAATCTTCAATCCTCAGTCCCCAATCCTCAATCCTCAATCCTCATTCCTCATTCTTCAATCCTCAATACCCAATCCTCAATCTTCAATCCTCAATCCTCAATCCTCAATCCTCAATGCTCAATCCTCAATCTTCAATCCTCAATACTCAACTTTCAATCCTCAATCCTCAATCCTCAATCCTCAATCCTCATTCTTCAGTCCTCAATACCCAATCCTCAATCTTCAATCCTCAATCCTCAATCCTCAATCCTCAATCCTCAATCCTCAATCCTCAAGCCTCATCCTTCAATCCTCAATACCCAATCCTCAATCTTGAGTACTCAATCCTCAATCCTCAATTCTCAATCCTCAATCCTCAGTCCTCAGTCCTCAAACCTCAATCCTCGACGGACAGCTCTCATCCTCAATCCTCAATCCTCAATCCTCAATCCTCAATCCTCAATCTTCAATTCTCAATAATCAATCTTCAATCCTCAAACCTTAGTCCTCAAACCTCAATTCTGAATCCTCAATCCTAAATCCTCAATCATCAATCCTCAATCCTCAATGCTCAATCTTCAATACTCAATCCTCAATCCTCAATCCTGTATCCTCAATACTAAATCATCAATCCTCAATTCTCAGTACTCAATAGAACATCCTGAATTCTCAGGATTCAATACTCAAACATCAAACCTCAAACCTCAGCCATCATCCTCAATCCTCAGTCCTTAATCCTCAATCCTCAACCCTCAATCCTCAGTCTTCAATCCTCAATACTCAATCTTCAATCCTCAATCCTCAATTCTCGATCGTCAATACTCAATCCTCAATCGTCAATCCTCAATCCAAAATCCTCAATCTTCAATCCTCAATCCTCAATCCACAACCCTCAATCCTCAACCTTCAATCCTCAATACTCAATCTTCATTCCTCAATCCTCAATCCTCAATCCTCAATCCTCAATCATCAATCCTCAATCCTCAATCCTCAATCCTCAATCCTCAATCCTCAATATTCAACACAAAACCCTCAACCATCAATCCTCAATTCTCAACAATCAATCCTCAATTCTCAATACTCAATAGAATACCCTGAATTCTCATCGTTCAATACTCAATCCACAAAAATCAATAATCAAACATCAACCCTCAAACATCAATTCTCAACACTCAATCCACAACACTCAGTCCTCTCTCCTCAATCCTCCATCCTCAATCCTCAATCCTCAACCTTCAATCCTCAATACTCAATCTTCAATCGTGAATCCTCAGTCCTCAAAACTCAATTCTGAATCCTCAATCCTGAGTTCTGAATCTTCAGCCCTCAGTCCTCAACAATCAGCTGTCAATCCTCAATCCTCAGTATAATATTCCCGATTCACAGTTTTCAATACTCAATACTCAATCTGCAATCTTCAAATCTCTACCCACAATCATCAATACCCATCACTCAACCCTCAACACTCAGTCCTCAATGTTCAATCCTCAATCCTCAATTCTGAATCCTCGATCCTCAATACTGAATCTTCAATCCTCAATCCTCAATCCTCTATCCTCAATCCTCAATCCTGAATATTCAATCCTCAGTCCCCAATCCTCAATCCTCAATCCTCAATCCTCAATCCTCAATCCTCAATTCTCAATCCTCAATCCTCAGTCCTCAGACCTCAAACCTCAATCCTCAACCCTCAGCCCTCATCGTCAATCCTCAAACCTCAATCCTCAATCCTCAATCGTCAATCCTCAATCCTCAATCTTCAATCCACAATACTCAACCTTCAAACCTCAATCCTCAATCCTCAATACTCAATATTCAATCCTCAATACTCATCTTTCAATACTCAATCCGCAATCATCAATCCTCAATCCTGAATCCTCACACATCAAGCCTCAGTCTTCAATACTCAATCGTCAATCCTCAGTCCTCAATCCTCAAACTTCAATCCTCGTACCTCAAACCTCAATCCTCAACCCTCAGCCCTCATCCTCAATCCTCAATCCTTATTCCTCAGTCCTCCACATTCAATCCTCAATACTCAATTATCAATCCTCAATCCTCAATCCTCATTCTTCAATCCTAAATCCTCAATCATCAATCCTCAATCTTCAATACTCAATCCTCAATCCTCAATCCTGAATCCTCAATACTAAACCATCAATCCTCAATTCTCAATACTCAATAGAACATCCTAAATTCTCAGGATTCAATACTCAAACCTCAAACCTCAAACCTCAGCCATCATCCTCAATCCTCAGTCCTCAATTGTCAATCCTCAACCTTCAATCCTCAACCTTCAACCCTCAATCCTCAATCCTCAATCGTCAATCCGCAATCCTCAATCCTCAGTCATCAATCCTCAACCTTCAATACTCAACCCTCAATCATCAATCATCAATCCTCAATCCTCAATCCTCATTCCTCAAACCACAATCCTCAACCGTCAGTCCTCGTCCTCAATCCTCAACCCTCAATCCTCAGTCCTCAATCTTCAATCATCAATACTCAATCTTCAATCCTCAATCCTCAATCCTCAATCCTCATTCCTCAAACCTCAATCCTCAACCCTCAGTCCTTATCCTCAATTCTCAATTCTCAATCCTCAATCCTCCATCCTCAATCTTCAGTCCTCAGTAATCAATATTCAATCCTAGATCCTCATTCCCCAACCCTCAATCCTTAATCCTCAATCTTCAATCATCAATCCCCAGTCCTCAATCTTCAATCCTCAATGCTCCATCCTCAATCTTCTATCATCAGTCCTCAGTCCTCAACCCTCAATCCTCAAACCTCAATCCTCAACCGTCAGTCCTCGTCCTCAACCCTCAACCCTCAATACTCAATCCTCAATCTTCAATCATCAATACTCAATCTTCAACCCTCAATACTCAATCTTCAATCCCCAATCATCAATCCTCAATCCTCAATACTCATTCTTCAATCCTCAATACCCAATCCTCTATCTTCAATCCTTAATCCTCAATCCTCAATTCTCAATCCTCAGTCCTCAGTCCTCAGTCCTAAAACCTCAACCCTCCACCACCAGCCATCATCCTCAATCCTCAATCCTCATTCCTCAATCCTCAACCTTCAATCCTCAATTCTCAATCATCAATCCTCAATCCTCAAACCTCATCCTCAATCCTCAATCCTCAATCATCAATCCTCATTCTTCAATACTCAAACCTCAATCCTCAATCCTCAATCC
This sequence comes from Calliopsis andreniformis, assembly GCF_051401765.1. Classification (NCBI taxonomy): domain Eukaryota; kingdom Metazoa; phylum Arthropoda; class Insecta; order Hymenoptera; family Andrenidae; genus Calliopsis; species Calliopsis andreniformis. The sequence goes on from NW_027480503.1 coordinate 2,113,446, forward strand.
TCAATCCTCAACTCTCAATCCTCAACACTCAATCTTCAATCCTCAATCCTCAATCCTCAATCCTCAATCCTCAATCCTGAATCTTCAATCCTCAGTCCCCAATCCTTAATCCTCAATCCTCAATCCTCATTCTTCAATCGTCAATCCTCAATCCTCAATCTTCAATCCTCAATACTCAATCTTCAGTCCTCAATCCTCAATCCTCAATTCTCAGTCCTCAATCCTCAGTCCTCAGTCCTCAAACCTCAATCCTCAACCCTCAGCCCTCATCCTCAATCCTCATTCCTTATTCCTGAGTCCTCAACCATCAATCCTCAATACTCAATTTTCAATCCTCTATCCTCAATCCTCAATCCTCAATCCTAAATCCTCAATCATCAATCCTCAATCTTCAATACTCAATCCTCAATCCTCAATCCTGAATCCTCAATAATAAAGCATCAATACTCAATTCTCAATACTCAAAAGAACATCCTGAATTCTCAGGATTCAATACTCAAACCACAAACCTCAAACATCAGCCATCATCCTCAATCCTCAATCCTCAATCGTCAATCCTCAACCTTCAATCCTCAACACTCAACCTTCAACCCCCAATCCTCAACCCTCAATCGTCAATCCGCAATCCTCAATCCTCAGTCATCAATCCTCAACCTTCAATACTCAATCCTCAATCCTCAATCCTCAATCCCCAATCCTCAATCCTCATTCCTCAAACCTCAATCCTCAAACCTCAGTCCTCATCCTCAATTCTCAATCCTCTATCCTCAATCCTCAAGCCACAATCCTCAACCGTCAGTCCTCGTCCTCAATCCTCAACCCTCAATCCTCAATCCTCAATCTTCAATCATCAATACTCAACCTTCAATACTCAATCCTCAATCCTCAATCCTCATTCCTCGGACATCAAACCTCAATCCTCAATCATTAATCCTCAATCGTCAATCCTCAATCCCCAGTCCTCAATCTTCAATCCTCAATGCTCAATCCTCAATCCTCAATCCTCAGTCCTCAATCCTCTATCCTCAATCCTCAATCCTCAATCTTCAATCCTCAATACTCAACCTTCAACCCTCAATCCTCAATTCTCAATCGTCAATACTCAATCCTCAATCGTCAGTCCTCAATCCCCAATCCTCAATCTTCAATCCTCAATGCTCAATCCACAATCCTCAATCCTCAGTCCTCAATCATCAATCCTCAATCCCCAATCCTCAATATTCAATCCTCAATACGCAATCTTCAATCCTCAATCCGCAATCATCAATCCTCAATCCTCAATCCTCAGTCATCAATCCTCAAACCTCAGTCCTCATCCTCAATTCTCAATCCTCAACCCTCAATCCGCAAACCACAATCCTCTACTGTCGGTCCTCGTCCTCAATCATCAACCCTCAATCCTCAATCCTCAATCTTCAATCATCAATACTCAATCTTCAATCCTCAATCCTCAATCCTCATTCCTCAAACCTCAATCCTCAACCCTCAATCCTTATCCTCAATTCTCAATTCTCAATCCTCAATCCTCAATCCTCAATCTTCAATCCTCAATAATCAATTTTCAATCCTAGATCCTCAATCCCCAATCCTCAATCCTTAATCCCCAGTCTTCCATCCTCAATACTCAATCTTCAATCCTCAGTCCTCAGTCCTCAATCCTCAATTCTGAATTCTCAATCCTGAATCCTCAATCTTCAGCCATCAGTCCTCAACAATCAGTTGTCAATTCTCAATCCTCAATAGAATATCATCAATTCACAGTTTTCAATACTCAATGCTCAATCTGCAATCTTCAAATATCTATCCACAAACATCAATTCTCATCACTCAACCCTCAACACTCAGTCCTCAATGTTCAATCCTCAATCCTCAATTCTCAATCTTCAATCCTCAATACTAAATCTTCAATCCTCAATCCTCAATCCTCAATCCTCAATCCTGAATCTTCAATCCTCCGTCCTCAATCCTGAATCTTCAATCCTCAGTCCCCAATCCTCAATCCTCAATCCTCAATCCTCATTCTTCGATCCTCAATAACCAATCCTCAATCTTCAATCCTCAATCCTCAATACTCAATTCTCAATCCTCAATCCTCAGTCCTCAGACCTCAAACCTCAATCCTCAACCCTCAGCCCTCATCGTCAATCCTCAAACCTCTATCCTCAATCCTCAATCGTCAATTCTCAATCCTTAATCTTCAATCCTCAATACTCAATCTTCAGTACTCAATCCTCAATCCTCAATTATGAATCCTCAATACTCAACCATCAACCCTCAATTCTCAATACTCAATAGAATATCCTGAATTCTCAGGGTTCAATACACAAACCTCAAACCTCAAACCTCAGACCTCATCCTCAATCCTCAATACTCAATCCTCAATCCTCAACCCTCAATCCTCAACACTCAATCTTCAATCCTCAATAATCAATCCTCAATCCTCAATCCTCAATTCTCAGTCCTCAGTCAGCTATCCTCAACCTTCAATACTCAATCCTCAATCCTCAATCCTCAAACCTCAATCCTCAATCCTCAATCTTCAATCCTCAATACTCAACTTTCAATCCTCAATCCTCAATCCTCAATCCTCAATCCTCATTCTTCAATCCTCAATTCCCAATCCTCAATCTTCAATCCTCAATCCTCATCCTCAATCCTCAATCCTCAATCCTCAATCTTCAATCCTCAATACTCACCTTTCAATCCTCAATCCTCAATCCTCAATCCTCAATCCTCATTCTTCAGTCCTCAATACCCAATCCTCAATCTTCAATCCTCAATCCTCAATCCTCAATCCTCAACCCTCAATCCTCAATCCTCAATCTTCATTCCTCAATACCCAATCCCCAATGTTCAATCCGCAATACCCAATCTTCAATGCTCAGTCGTCAATCCTCAATCCTCAATCATCAATCCTCAATCTTCAATACTCAATCCTCAATCCTCAATCCTCAATCCTCAATCCTCAATCCTCAATCCTCAATCTTCAATCCTCAATACTCAATCATCAATCCTCAATCCTCAATCCTCAATCCTCAACCCTCAATCGTCAGTCTTCAAACCTCAATACTCAATCTTCAATCCTCAATCCTCAACCCTCAATCCTCAATCCTCGTTCTTCAATCCTCAATACCCAATCCTCAATCTTCAACACTCTATCCTCAATCCTCAATTCTCAATCCTCAATCCTCAGTCCTCAGTACTCAAACCTCAATACTCAACCCTCAGCCCTCATCCTCAATCCTCAATCCTCAATCCTCAATCCTCATCTTCAATCCTCGATACTCAATCTTCAATCCTCAATCCTCAGTCCTCAAACCTCAATTCTGAATCCTCAATCCTGATTCCTCAATCATCAGCCCTCAGTCCTCAACAATCAGTTGTCAACCCTGAATGCTCAATAGAATATCCTCAGTTCACAGTTTTCAATACTCATTACTCAATCTGCAATCTTCAAACCTGTATACACAAACATCAATTCTCATCACTCAGCCCTCAAGGCTCAGCCCTCAACGTTCAATCCTCAATCCTCAATCCAAAGCCTCAATCGTCAATCTTCAATCCTCAATCCCCAGTCCTCAATCTTCAATCCTCAATGCTCAATCCTAAATCCTCAATCCCTAATCCTCAATCCTCAATCCTCAATCCTCGAACTCATCCTCAACCGTCAGTCCTCTTCCTCAATCCTCAACACTCAATCCTCAATCCTCAATCTTCAATTATCAATACTCAATATTCAATCCTCAATCTTCAATCCTCAATCATCAATCCTCAATCCCAATATTCAACACCCAACCCTCAACCACCAATCCTCAATACTCAACCGTCAATCCTCAATTCTCAATACTCAATAGAGTATCCTGAATTCTCATGGTCAATACTCAATGCACAATATTCAATAATCAAATCTCAATCATCAAACATCAATTCTCAACACTCAATCCTCAACACTCAGTCCACTCTTTTCAATCCTCCATCCTCAACCCCCAATCCTCAAGCGTCAATCCTCGATCCTCATTCCTCAACCCTCAGTCGTCAGTCCTTAAGCCTCAATCCCGAATCCTCAATCCTGAATCCTCAATCTTTAGCCCTCAGTCCTCAACAATCAATTGTCAATCCTCAATCCTCAATAGAATATCCTCAATTCACAGTTTTCAATACTCAATCCTCATTCTTCGATCTTCAAATCTCAATCCACAAACATCAATTCCGATCACTCAACCCTCAACACTAAGTCCTCAATCTTCAATCCTCAACCTCTATCCTCAACCTTCATCCTCAATACTCAATCTTCAATCCTCAATCCTCAATCCTGAATCCTCAATACTCAATCCTCAATCGTCAATCCTCAATCCCCAATCCTCAATCTTCAATCCTCAATCCTCAATCCTCAATCCTCAGGCCTCAATCCTCAATCCTCAGCCCTCAATCCTCAATCTTCAATCCTCAATACTCAATCTTCAATCCTCAATCCTTAATTCTCGATCGTCAATACTCAATCCTCAATCGTCAATCCTCAATCCCAATCCTCAATCTTCAATCCTCAATCCCCAATACCCAATCCTCAATCTTCAATCCTCAGTCCTCAATCCTCAATTCTCAATACTCAATCCTTAATAATCAATCTTCAATCCTCAATCCTCAGTCCTCAAACCTCAATTGTGAATCCTTAATCCTGAATCCTCAATCCTCAAACCTCAGTCCTCATCCTCAATTCTCAGTACTCAACCCTCAATCCTCACACCACAATCCTCAACTGTCAGTCCTCGTCCTCAATCCTCAACCCTCAATACTCAATCCTCAATCTTCAATCATCAATACTCAATCTTCAATCCTCAATCCTCAATCCTCATTCCTCAAACCTCAATCCTCACCCTCAGTCCTTATCCGCAATTCTCAATCTCAATCCTCAGTCCTCAATCTCAATCTTCAATCCTCAATAATCAATTTCCAATCCTAGATCCTCAATCCCCAATCCTCAATCCTTAATCCTCAATTTTTCAATCCTCAATACTCAATCTTCAATCCTCAATACTCAATCTTCAATCCTCAATACTCAATCTTCAATCCTCAATTCTCGATCGTCAATACTCAATCCTCAATCGTCAATCCTCAATCCCCAATCCTCAATCTTCAAACCTCAATGCTCAATCCACAAACCTCAATCCTCAACCTTCAATCCTCAATACTCAATCTTCAATCCTCAATCCTCAATCCTCAATCCTCAATCCTCAATCCTCAATCCTCAATACTCAATCCTCAATCGTCAATCCTCAATCCCCAATCCTCAATCTTCAATCCTCAATCCCCAATCCTCAATCCTCAAACCTCAATCTTCAATCCACAGTACTCAATCTTCAATCCTTAATCATCAATCCTCAATCCTCAATCCTCAATAGAACATCCCGAATTCTCAGGATTCAATACTCAAACATCAAACCTCAAACCTCAGCCATCATCCTCAATCCTCAGTCCTTAATCCTCAATCCTCAACCCTCAATCCTCAATCTTCAATCCTCAATACTCAATCTTCAATCCTCAATCCTCAATTCTCGATCGTCTATACTCAATCCTCAATCGTCAAGCCTCAATCCCCAATCCTCAATCTTCAATCCTCAATCGTCAATCCACAACCCTCAATCCTCAACCTTCAATCCTCAATACTCAATCTTCATTCCTCAATCCTCAATCCTCAATCCTCAATCCTCAATCCTCAATCCTCAATATTCAACACAAAACCCTCAACCATCAATCCTCAATACTCAACAATCAATCCTCAATTCTCAATACTCAATAGAATATCCTGAATTCTCAGTTTTCAATACTCAATCCTCAATCTTCAATCTTCAAATCTCCATTCACAAACATCAATTCTCATCACTCAACCCTCAACACTCATTCCCCAATCGTCAATCTTCAATCCTCAATCCTCAATTGTCAATCCTCAATCCTCAATCCTCAATCCTCAATCTTCAATCCTCAATACTCAATCTTCAATCCTCAATACTCAATCCTCAATCCTCAATATTCAATCCTCAGTACTCAATCTTCAGTCCTCAATCCGCAATCATCAATCCTCAATCCTCAGTTCTCAATTCTCAATCCTCAATCCTCAATCCTCAATCTTCAATCCTCAGTAATCAATATTCAATCCTAGATCCTCAATCTCCAATCCTCAATCCTTAATCCTCAATCTTCAATCCTCAATCCCCAGTCCTCAGTCTTCAATCCTCAATGCTCCATCCTCAATCCTCTATCCTCAGTCCTCAGTCCTCAACCCTCAGTCTTCAAACCTCAATCCTCAACCGTCAGTCCTCGTCCTCAACCCTCAACTCTCAATACTCAATCCTCAATCTTCAATCATCAATACTCAATCTTCAATCCTCAATACTCAATCTTCAATCCCCAATCATCAATCCTCAATCATCGATCCTCATTCTTCAATCCTCAATACCCAATCCTCAATCTTCAATCCTTAATCCTCAATCCTCAATTCTCAATCCTCAGTCCTCAGTCCTCAGACCTAAAACCTCAACCCTCAACCATCAGCCCTCATCCTCAATCCTCAATCCTCATTCCTCAATCCTCAACCATCAATCCTCAATTCTCAATCTTCAATCCTCAATCCTCAATCCTCATCCTCAATCCTCAATCCTCAGTTATCAATCCTCAATCTTCCTTACTCAATCCTCAATCCTCAATCCTCAATCCTCAATACTCAACCATCAACCCTCAATTCTCAATACTCAACAGAATATCCTGAATTCTCAGGATTCAATACTCAAACCTCAAACCTAAAACCTCAGCCCTCATCCTCAATCCTCAATACTCAATCCTCAATCCTCAACCCTCAATCCTCAACACTCAATCTTCAATCCTCAATCCTCAATCCTCAATCCTCAATCCTCAATCCTCAGTCATCAATCCTCAACCTTCAATACTCAATCCTCAATCCTCAATCCTCAATGCTCAATCCTCAATCCTCATTCCTCAAACATCAATCCTCAAACCTCAGTCCTCATTCTCAATTCTCAATTCTCAATCCTCAATCCTCAATCCTCAACCCTCTATCTTCAATCCTAAATAATCAATCTCCAATACTAGATCCTGAATCCCCAATCCTCAATCCTCAATACCCAATCCTAAATCTTCAATCCTCAATCCTCAATTATCAATTCTCAATCCTCAATCCTCAATCCTCTGTCCTAAAACCTCAATCCTCAACCCTCAGTCCTCATCCTCAAACCTCAACCCTCAATAATCAATCCGCAATCTTCACTCATCAATACTCAATCTTCAATCCTCAATCCTCAATACTCAATCCTCAATCCTCAACCCTCAATCCTCAATCCTCAATCCTCAATACTCAATCCTCAGTCCTCAGTCCTCAATCATCAATACTCAATCCGCCAATCCTCAATATTCAACACACAACCCTCAACCATCAATCCTCAATACTCAACCATCAATCCAAAATTCTCAATACTCATTAGAATATCCTGAATTCTCAGTTTTCAATACTCAATCCTCAATCTTCAATCTTCAAATCTCCATTCACAAACATCAATTCTCATCACTCAACCCTCAACACTCATTCCCCAATCGTCAATCTTCAATCCTCAATCCTCAATTGTCAATCATCAATCCTCAATCCTCAATCCTCAATCTTCAATCCTCAATACTCAATCTTCAATCATCAATACTCAATCCTCAATCCTCAATATTCAATCCTCAGTACTCAATCTTCAGTCCTCAATCCGCAATCATCAATCCTCAATCCTCAGTTCTCAATTCTCAATCCTCAATCCTCAATCCTCAATCTTCAATCCTCAGTAATCAATATTCAATCCTAGATCCTCAATCTCCAATCCTCAATCCTTAATCCTCAATCTTCAATCCTCAATCCCCAGTCCTCAGTCTTCAATCCTCAATGCTCCATCCTCAATCCTCTATCCTCAGTCCTCAGTCCTCAACCCTCAGTCCTCAAACCTCAATCCTCAACCGTCAGTCCTCGTCCTCAACCCTCAACTCTCAATACTCAATCCTCAATCTTCAATCATCAATACTCAATCTTCAATCCTCAATACTCAATCTTCAATCCCCAATCATCAATCCTCAATCCTCGATCCTCATTCTTCAATCCTCAATACCCAATCCTCAATCTTCAATCCTTAATCCTCAATCCACAATTCTCAATCCTCAGTCCTCAGTCCTCAGACCTAAAACCTCAACCCTCAACCATCAGCCCTCATCCTCAATCCTCAATCCTCATTCCTCAATCCTCAACCATCAATCCTCAATTCTCAATCTTCAATCCTCAATCCTCAATCCTCACCCTCAATCCTCAATCCTCAGTTACCAATCCTCAATCTTCCTTACTCAATCCTCAATCCTCAATCCTCAATCCTCAATACTCAACCATCAACCCTCAATTCTCAATACTCAACAGAATATCCTGAATTCTCAGGATTCAATACTCAAACCTCAAACCTAAAACCTCAGCCCTCATCCTCAATCCTCAATACTCAATCCTCAATCCTCAACCCTCAATCCTCAACACTCAATCTTCAATCCTCAATCCTCAATCCTCAATCCTCAATCCTCAATCCTCAGTCATCAATCCTCAACCTTCAATACTCAATCCTCAATCCTCAATCCTCAATGCTCAATCCTCAATCCTCAATCCTCTGTCCTAAAACCTCAATCCTCAACCCTCAGTCCTCATCCTCACACCTCAACCCTCAATAATCAATCCGCAATCTTCACTCATCAATACTCAATCTTCAATCCTCAATCCTCAATACTCAATCCTCAATCCTCAACCCTCAATCCTCAATCCTCAATCTTCAATCATCAATACTGAATCTTCAATCCTCAATCCTCAATCCTCAATCCTCAATCCTCATTCCTCAATCGTCAATCCTCAATATTCAATCCTAAATACTCAATTTTCAATACTCAATCCGCCATCATCAATCATCAATCCTCAATCCTCAGTCATCAATCCTCAATCTTCAATACTCAATCGCCAATCCTCAGTCCTCAATTCTCAATCCTCAATCCTCGTACCCCAAACCTCAATCCTCAACCCTCAGTCCTCATCCTCAATACTCAATTCTCAATCCTCAATCCTCAACCCTCAATCTTCAATCCTCAATACTCAATCTTCAATCCTCAATCCTCAATCATCAATCCTCAATATTCAATCCTCAATACTCAATTTTCAATACTCAATCCGTCATCATCAATCATCAATCCTCAATCCTCAGTCATCAATCCTCAATCTTCAATACTCAATCGTCAATCCTCAGTCCTCAATTCTCAATCCTCAATCCTCAGACCTCAAACCTCAATCCTCAACCCTCAGCCCTCATCGTCAATCCTCAAACCTCAATCCTCAAGCCTCAATCGTCAATCCTCAACATTCAATCCTCAATACTCAATACTCAATCCTCAATCGTCAATCCTCAATCCCCAATCCTCAATCTTCAATCCTCAATCCCCAATCCTCAATCCTCAAACCTCAATCTTCAATCCACAGTACTCAATCTTCAATCCTTAATCATCAATCCTCAATCCTCAATCCTCAATAGAACATCCCGAATTCTCAGGATTCAATACTCAAACATCAAACCTCAAACCTCAGCCATCATCCTCAATCCTCAGTCCTTAATCCTCAATCCTCAATCCTCAGACCTCAAACATCAATACTCAACCCTCAGTCCTCGTCCTCAATCCACAACCCTCAATCCTCAATCCTCAATCATCAATCATCAATATTCAGTCTTCAATCCTCAATCCTCAATCCTCAATCCTCAATCCTCATTCCTCAAACCTCAATCCTCAACCCTCAGTCCTTATCCTCAATTCTCAATTCTCAATCCTCAATCCTCAATCCTCAATCTTCAATTCTCAGTAATCAATATTCAATCCTAGATCCTCAATCTCCAATCCTCAATCCTTAATCCTCAATCTTCAATCCTCAATCCCCAGTCCTCAGTCTTCAATCCTCAATGCTCCATCCTCAATCCTCTATCCTCAGTCCTCAGTCCTCAACCCTCAGTCCTCAAACCTCAATCCTCAACCGTCAGTCCTCGTCCTCAACCCACAACTCTCAATACTCAATCCTCAATCTTCAATCATCAATACTCAATCTTCAATCCTCAATACTCAATCTTCAATCCCCAATCATCAATCCTCAATCCTCGATCCTCATTCTTCAATCCTCAATACCCAATCCTCAATCTTCAATCCTTAATCCTCAATCCCCAATTCTCAATCCTCAGTCCTCAGTCCTCAGACCTAAAACCTCAACCCTCAACCATCAGCCCTCATCCTCAATCCTCAATCCTCATTCCTCAATCCTCAACCATCAATCCTCAATTCTCAATCTTCAATCCTCAATCCTCAATCCTCATCCTCAATCCTCAATCCTCAGTTATCAATCCTCAATCTTCCTTACTCAATCCTCAATCCTCAATCCTCAATCCTCAATACTCAACCATCAACCCTCAATTCTCAATACTCAACAGAATATCCTGAATTCTCAGGATTCAATACTCAAACCTCAAACCTAAAACCTCAGCCCTCATCCTCAATCCTCAATACTCAATCCTCAATCCTCAACCCTCAATCCTCAACACTCAATCTTCAATCCTCAATCCTCAATCCTCAATCCTCAATCCTCAATCCTCAGTCATCAATCCTCAACCTTCAATACTCAATCCTCAATCCTCAATCCTCAATGCTCAATCCTCAATCCTCATTCCTCAAACATCAATCCTCAAACCTCAGTCCTCATTCTCAATTCTCAATTCTCAATCCTCAATCCTCAATCCTCAACCCTCTATCTTCAATCCTAAATAATCAATCTCCAATACTAGATCCTGAATCCCCAATCCTCAATCCTCAATACCCAATCCTAAATCTTCAATCCTCAATCCTCAATTATCAATTCTCAATCCTTAATCCTCAATCCTCTGTCCTAAAACCTCAATCCTCAACCCTCAGTCCTCATCCTCAAACCTCAACCCTCAATAATCAATCCGCAATCTTCACTCATCAATACTCAATCTTCAATCATCAATCCTCAATACTCAATCCTCAATCCTCAACCCTCAATCCTCAATCCTCAATCTTCAATCATCAATACTGAATCTTCAATCCTCAATCCTCAATCCTCAATCCTCATTCCTCAAACCTCAATCCTCAACCCTCAGTCCTTATCCTCAATTCTCAATTCTCAATCCTCAAGCCTCAATCCTCAATTTTCAATCCTCAGTAATCAATTTTCAATCCTAGATCCTCAATCCCCAATCCTCAATCCTTAATCCTCAATCTTCAATCCTCAATACTCAATCTTCAATCCTCAGTCCTCAGTCCTCAGTCCTCAATCCTCAATTCTGAATTCACAATCCTGAATCCTCAATCTTCAGCCCTCAGTCCTCAACAATCAGCTGTCAATTCTCAATCCTCAATAGCATATCATGAATTCACAGTTTTCAATACTCATTGCTCAATCTGCAATCTTCAAATATCTACCCACAAACATCAATTCTCATCACACAACCCTCAACATTCAGTCCACAATACTCAATCTTCAATCCTCAATACTCAATCCTCAATCCTCAATATTCAATCCCCAATACTCAATCTTCAGTCCTCAATCCGCAATCATCAATCCTCAATCCTCAATCCTCAGTCATCAATCCTCAAACTTCAGTCCTCATCCTCAATTCCCAATCCTCAACCCTCAATCCTCAAACCACAATCCTCAACTGTCAGTCCTCGTCCTCAATCCTCAACCCTCAGTCCTCAATCCTCAATTTTCAATCATCAATACTCAATCTTCAATCCTCAACACTCAATCCTCAATCCTCAATCCTCAATCTTCAACCATCAATACTCATTCATCAGTCCTCAATTCTCAATCCTCAATCCTCAATCCTCAATACTCAATCGTCAGTCTTCAATCCTCAATACTCAATATTCAATCCACAATCCTGGATCCTCAATCCTCAATCCTCATTCTTCAATCCTCAATACCCAATCCTCAACCTTCAGTACTCAATCCTCAATCCTCAATTCTCAACACTCAATCCTCAGACCTCAGTCCTCAAACCTCAATCCTCAACCCTCAGCCCTCATCCTCAATCCTCAATCCTCAACATCAATCCTCAATCTTCAATCCTCAATACCCAATCCTAAATCTTCAATCCTCAATCCTCAATTATCAATTCTCAATCCTCAGTCCTCAATCCTCTGTCCTCAAACCTCAATCCTCAACCCTCAGTCCTCGTCCTCAAACCTCAACCCTCAATAATCATTCCGCAATCTTCACTCATCAATACTCAATCTTCAATCCTCAATCCTCAATACTCAATCCTCAATCCTCAGTCCTAATTCTTCAAAACTCATTCCGTCAATCCTCAATATTCAACACACAACCCTCAGCCATCAATCCAAAATTCTCAATACTCAATAGAAGATCCTGAATTCTCAGTTTTCAATACTCAATCCTCAATCTTCAATCTTCAAATCTCCATTCACAAACATCAATTCTCATCACTCAGCCCTCAACACTCATTTCCCAATCGTCAATCTTCAATACTCAATCCTCAATCCTCAATCTTCAATCCTCAATACTCAATCTTCAATCCTCAGTCCTCAATTCTCAATCCTCAATCTTCAATCCTCTATACCGAATCCTCAATCCTCAATCCCCATTCTTCAATCCTCAATACCCAATCCTCAATCTTCGATCCTCAATCCTCAATCCTCGATTCTCAATCCTAAATCCTCAACCCTCAATCCTCAACACTCAATCGTCAGTCTTCAATCCTCAATACTCAATCTTCTATCCTCAATCCTCAATACTCAATCCTCAATCCTCATTCTTCAATCCTCAACACCCAATCCTCAATCTTCAATCCTCAATCCTCAATCCTTAATTCTCAACCCTCAATCCTCAGTCCTCAGTCCTCAAACCTCAATCCTCAATCTTCAGCCCTCATCCTGGATCCTCAAACCTAAATCTTCAATCCTCAATCCACAATCCTCATGCCTCAATCCTCAATCCTCAATCATCAGTCCTCAAACCTCAATCCTGAATCCTCAACCCTCAGTCCTCAACCTTCAGACTTCAGACCTCAACAATCAGTTGTCAATCCTCAATCCTCAATAGAATATCATCAATTCACAGTTTTCAATACTAAATTCTCGGTCTGCAATCTTCGAATCTCTATCCACAAACATCAATCCTCATCACTCAACCCTCAACACTCAGTCACCAATCCTCAATCTTCAATCCTCTATCCTCTATCCTCAATCCTCAATCCTCAATCCTCAATCCTCAATCCTCAACCCTCAATCATCAATCCTCAATATTCAATCTTCAATCCTCAATTCTCAATCTTCAATCCTCAATACTCAATCCTCAATCCTCAATATTCAATCCTCAATACTCAATCTTCAGTCCTCAATCCGCAATCATCAATCCTCAATCCTCAATCCTCAGTCATCAATCCTCAAACTTCAGTCCTCATCCTCAATTCTCAATCCTCAACCCTCAATCCTCAAACCTCAATTCTGAACCCTCAATCCTGAATCCTCAATCTTCAGCCCTCAGTCCTCAACAATCAGTTGTCAATCCTCAATCCTCAGTATAATATTCTCAATTCACAGTTTTCAATACTCAATACTCAATCTGCAATCTTCAAATCTCTATCCACAGTCATCAATTCTCATCACTCAACCCTCAACACTCAGTCCTCAATGTTCAATCCTCAATCCCCAATTCTCAATCCTCGATCCTCAATGCTGTATCTTCAATCCTCAATCCTCAATCCTCAATCCTCAATCCTCAATCCTGAATATTCAATCCTCAGTCCCCAACCCTCAATCCTCAATCCTCAATCCTCATTCTTCAATCCTCAATACCCAATCCTCAATCTTAAATCCTCAATCCTCAATCCACAATCCTCAACTATCAATCCTCAATCCTCAGACCTCAGACATCAAACCTCAATCCTCAACCCTCAGCCCTCATCGTCAATCCTCAAACCTCAATCCTCAAACCTCAATCGTCAATCCTCAATCCTCAATCATCAATCCACAATACTCAACCTTCAATCCTGAATCCTCAATCATCAATCCTCAATATTCAATCCTGAATACTCAACTTTAAATACTCAATCCGCAATCATCAATCCTCAATCCTGAATCATCAGTCATCAAGCCTCAATCTTCAATACTCAATCGTCAATCCTCAGACCTCAATCCTCAAACCTCAATCCTCGTACCTCAACCCTCAATCCTCAACCGTCAGTCCTCATCCTCAATTCTCAATTCTCAATCCTCAATCCTCAACCCTCAATCTTCTATCATCAATAATCAATCTCCAACCCTAGATCCCCAATCCCCAATCCTCAATCCTTAATCCTCAATCTTCAATCCACAATCCCCAGCCCTCAATCTTCAATCCTGAATGCCCAGTCCTCAATCCTCAATCCTCAGTACTCAATCCTCAGCCCTCAGTGCTCGTCATCAATCCTCAACCCTCAATAATCAACCCGCAATCTTCAATCATCAATACTCAACCTTCAATCCTCAATCCTCAAACTCAATCCTCAATACTCAATCCTCAGTCCTCAGTCCTCCATCTTCAATACTCACTCCGCCAATCCTCAATATTCAACACACAACCCTCAACCATCAATCCTCAATACTCAACCATCAATCCTCAATTCTCAATACTCAATAGAATATCCTGAATTCTCAGTTTTCAATACTCAATCCTCAATCTTCAATCTTCAAATCTCCATTCACAAACATCAATTCTCATCACTCAACCCTCAACACTCATTCCCCAATCGTCAATCTTCAATCCTCAATCCTCAATTGTCAATCCTCAATCCTCAATCCTCAATCCTCAATCTTCAATCCTCAATACTCAATCTTCAATCCTCAATACTCAATCCTCAATCCTCAATCCTCAATCCTCAATCCTCAATCCTCATTCCTCAAACATCAATCCTGAAACCTCAGTCCTCATTCTCAATTCTCAATCCTCAATCCTCAATCCTCAACCCTCTATCTTCAATCCTAAATAATCAATCTCCAATACTAGATCCTGAATCCCCAATCCTCAATCCTCAATACCCAATCCTAAATCTTCAATCCTCAATCCTCAATTATCAATTCTCAATCCTCAATCCTCAATCCTCTGTCCTCAAACCTCAATCCTCAACCCTCTGTCCACATACTCAAACCTCAACCCTCAATAATCAATCCGCAATCTTCACTCATCAGTACTCAATCTTCAATCCTCGATCCTCAATACTCAATCCTCAATCCTCAATACTCAATCCTCAGTCCTCAGTCCTCAATCTTCAATACTCAATCCGCCAATCCTCAATATTCAACACACAACCCTCAACCATCAATCCTCAATACTCAACCATCAATCCAAAATTCTCAATACTCAATAGAATATCCTGAATTCTCAGTTTTCAATACTCAATCCTCAATCTTCAATCTTCAAATCTCCATTCACAAACATCAATTCTCATCACTCAACCCTCAACACTCATTCCCCAATCGTCAATCTTCAATCCTCAATCCTCAATTGTCAATCCTCAATCCTCAATCCTCAATCCTCAATCTTCAATCCTCAATACTCAATCTTCAATCCTCAATACTCAATCCTCAATCCTCAATATTCAATCCTCAGTACTCAATCTTCAGTCCTCAATCCGCAATCATTAATCCTCAATCCTCAGTTCTCAATTCTCAATCCTCAATCCTCAATCCTCAATCTTCAATCCTCAGTAATCAATATTCAATCCTAGATCCTCAATCTCCAATCCTCAATCCTTAATCCTCAATCTTCAATCCTCAATCCCCAGTCCTCAGTCTTCAATCCTCAATGCTCCATCCTCAATCCTCTATCCTCAGTCCTCAGTCCTCAACCCTCAGTCCTCAAACCTCAATCCTCAACCGTCAGCCCTCGTCCTCAACCCTCAACTCTCAATACTCAATCCTCAATCTTCAATCATCAATACTCAATCTTCAATCCTCAATACTCAATCTTCAATCCCCAATCATCAATCCTCAATCCTCGATCCTCATTCTTCAATCCTCAATACCCAATCCTCAATCTTCAATCCTTAATCCTCAATCCTCAATTCTCAATCCTCAGTCCTCAGTCCTCAGACCTAAAACCTCAACCCTCAACCATCAGCCCTCATCCTCAATCCTCAATCCTCATTCCTCAATCCTCAACCTTCAATCCTCAATTCTCAATCATCAATCCTCAATCCTCAAACCTCATCCTCAATCCTCAATCCTCAATCATCAATCCTCATTCTTCAATACTCAAACCTCAATCCTCAATCCTCAATCCTCAATCCTCAACTCTCAATCCTCAACACTCAATCTTCAATCCTCAATCCTCAATCCTCAATCCTCAATCCTCAATCCTGAATCTTCAATCCTCAGTCCCCAATCCTTAATCCTCAATCCTCAATCCTCATTCTTCAATCGTCAATCCTCAATCCTCAATCTTCAATCCTCAATACTCAATCTTCAGTCCTCAATCCTCAATCCTCAATTCTCAGTCCTCAATCCTCAGTCCTCAGTCCTCAAACCTCAATCCTCAACCCTCAGCCCTCATCCTCAATCCTCATTCCTTATTCCTGAGTCCTCAACCATCAATCCTCAATACTCAATTTTCAATCCTCTATCCTCAATCCTCAATCCTCAATCCTAAATCCTCAATCATCAATCCTCAATCTTCAATACTCAATCCTCAATCCTCAATCCTGAATCCTCAATAATAAAGCATCAATACTCAATTCTCAATACTCAAAAGAACATCCTGAATTCTCAGGATTCAATACTCAAACCACAAACCTCAAACATCAGCCATCATCCTCAATCCTCAATCCTCAATCGTCAATCCTCAACCTTCAATCCTCAACACTCAACCTTCAACCCCCAATCCTCAATCCTCAATCGTCAATCCGCAATCCTCAATCCTCAGTCATCAATCCTCAACCTTCAATACTCAATCCTCAATCCTCAATCCTCAATCCCCAATCCTCAATCCTCATTCCTCAAACCTCAATCCTCAAACCTCAGTCCTCATCCTCAATTCACAATCCTCTATCCTCAATCCTCAAGCCACAATCCTCAACCGTCAGTCCTCGTCCTCAATCCTCAACCCTCAATCCTCAATCCTCAATCTTCAATCATCAATACTCAACCTTCAATACTCAATCCTCAATCCTCAATCCTCATTCCTCGGACCTCAAACCTCAATCCTCAATCATTAATCCTCAATCGTCAATCCTCAATCCCCAGTCCTCAATCTTCAATCCTCAATGCTCAATCCTCAATCCTCAATCCTCAGTCCTCAATCCTCTATCCTCAATCCTCAATCCTCAATCTTCAATCCTCAATACTCAACCTTCAACCCTCAATCCTCAATTCTCAATCGTCAATACTCAATCCTCAATCGTCAGTCCTCAATCCCCAATCCTCAATCTTCAATCCTGAATGCTCAATCCTCAATCCTCAATCCTCAGTCCTCAATCCTCAATCCTCAATCCCCAATCCTCAATATTCAATCCTCAATACGCAATCTTCAATCCTCAATCCGCAATCATCAATCCTCAATCCTCAATCCTCAGTCATCAATCCTCAAACCTCAGTCCTCATCCTCAATTCTCAATCCTCAACCCTCAATCCGCAAACCACAATCCTCTACTGTCGGTCCTCGTCCTCAATCATCAACCCTCAATCCTCAATCCTCAATCTTCAATCATCAATACTCAATCTTCAATCCTCAATCCTCAATCCTCATTCCTCAAACCTCAATCCTCAACCCTCAATCCTTATCCTCAATTCTCAATTCTCAATCCTCAATCCTCAATCCTCAATCTTCAATCCTCAATAATCAATTTTCAATCCTAGATCCTCAATCCCCAATCCTCAATCCTTAATCCCCAGTCTTCCATCCTCAATACTCAATCTTCAATCCTCAGTCCTCAGTCCTCAATCCTCAATTCTGAATTCTCAATCCTCGTTCTTCAATCCTCAATACCCAATCCTCAATCTTCAACACTCTATCCTCAATCCTCAATTCTCAATCCTCAATCCTCAGTCCTCAGTACTCAAACCTCAATACTCAACCCTCAGCCCTCATCCTCAATCCTCAATCCTCAATCCTCAATCCTCAATCTTCAATCCTCGATACTCAATCTTCAATCCTCAATCCTCAGTCCTCAAACCTCAATTCTGAATCCTCAATCCTGATTCCTCAATCATCAGCCCTCAGTCCTCAACAATCAGTTGTCAACCCTGAATCCTCAATAGAATATCCTCAGTTCACAGTTTTCAATACTCATTACTCAATCTGCAATCTTCAAACCTGTATACACAAACATCAATTCTCATCACTCAGCCCTCAAGGCTCAGCCCTCAACGTTCAATCCTCAATCCTCAATCCAAAAGCCTCAATCGTCAATCTTCAATCCTCAATCCCCAGTCCTCAATCTTCAATCCTCAATGCTCAATCCTAAATCCTCAATCCCTAGTCCTCAATCCTCAATCCTCAATCCTCGAACCTCAATCCTCAACCGTCAGTCCTCTTCCTCAATCCTCAACACTCAATCCTCAATCCTCAATCTTCAATTATCAATACTCAATATTCAATCCTCAATCTTCAATCCTCAATCATCAATCCTCAATCCCCAATATTCAACACCCAACCCTCAACCACCAATCCTCAATACTCAACCGTCAATCCTCAATTCTCAATACTCAATAGAGTATCCTGAATTCTCATGGTTCAATACTCAATGCACAATATTCAATAATCAAATCTCAATCATCAAACATCAATTCTCAACACTCAATCCTCAACACTCAGTCCACTCTTTTCAATCCTCCATCCTCAACCCCCAATCCTCAAGCGTCAATCCTCGATCCTCAATCCTCAACCCTCAGTCGTCAGTCCTTAAGCCTCAATCCCGAATCCTCAATCCTGAATCCTCAATCTTTAGCCCTCAGTCCTCAACAATCAATTGTCAATCCTCAATCCTCAATAGAATATCCTCAATTCACAGTTTTCAATACTCAATCCTCATTCTTCGATCTTCAAATCTCAATCCACAAACATCAATTCCGATCACTCAACCCTCAACACTAAGTCCTCAATCTTCAATCCTCAACCCTCTATCCTCAACCGTCAATCCTCAATACTCAATCTTCAATCCTCAATCCTCAATCCTGAATCCTCAATACTCAATCCTCAATCGTCAATCCTCAATCCCCAATCCTCAATCTTCAATCCTCAATCCTCAATCCTCAATCCTCAGGCCTCAATCCTCAATCCTCAGCCCTCAATCCTCAATCTTCAATCCTCAATACTCAATCTTCAATCCTCAATCCTTAATTCTCGATCGTCAATACTCAATCCTCAATCGTCAATCCTCAATCCCCAATCCTCAATCTTCAATCCTCAATCCCCAATACCCAATCCTCAATCTTCAATCCTCAGTCCTCAATCCTCAATTCTCAATACTCAATCCTTAATAATCAATCTTCAATCCTCAATCCTCAGTCCTCAAACCTCAATTGTGAATCCTTAATCCTGAATCCTCAATCCTCAAACCTCAGTCCTCATCCTCAATTCTCAGTACTCAACCCTCAATCCTCACACCACAATCCTCAACTGTCAGTCCTCGTCCTCAATCCTCAACCCTCAATACTCAATCCTCAATCTTCAATCATCAATACTCAATCTTCAATCCTCAATCCTCAATCCTCATTCCTCAAACCTCAATCCTCAACCCTCAGTCCTTATCCGCAATTCTCAATTCTCAATCCTCAGTCCTCAATCCTCAATCTTCAATCCTCAATAATCAATTTCCAATCCTAGATCCTCAATCCCCAATCCTCAATCCTTAATCCTCAATTTTTCAATCCTCAATACTCAATCTTCAATCCTCAATACTCAATCTTCAATCCTCAATACTCAATCTTCAATCCTCAATTCTCGATCGTCAATACTCAATCCTCAATCGTCAATCCTCAATCCCCAATCCTCAATCTTCAAACCTCAATGCTCAATCCACAAACCTCAATCCTCAAACTTCAATCCTCAATACTCAATCTTCAATCCTCAATCCTCAATCCTCAATCCTCAATCCTCAATCCTCAATCCTCAATACTCAATCCTCAATCGTCAATCCTCAATCCCCAATCCTCAATCTTCAATCCTCAATCCCCAATCCTCAATCCTCAAACCTCAATCTTCAATCCACAGTACTCAATCTTCAATCCTTAATCATCAATCCTCAATCCTCAATCCTCAATAGAACATCCCGAATTCTCAGGATTCAATACTCAAACATCAAACCTCAATCCTCAGCCATCATCCTCAATCCTCAGTCCTTAATCCTCAATCCTCAACCCTCAATCCTCAATCTTCAATCCTCAATACTCAATCTTCAATCCTCAATCCTCAATTCTCGATCGTCTATACTCAATCCTCAATCGTCAATCCTCAATCCCCAATCCTCAATCTTCAATCCTCAATCGTCAATCCACAACCCTCAATCCTCAACCTTCAATCCTCAATACTCAATCTTCATTCCTCAATCCTCAATCCTCAATCCTCAATCCTCAATCCTCAATCCTCAATATTCAACACAAAACCCTCAACCATCAATCCTCAATACTCAACAATCAATCCTCAATTCTCAATACTCAATAGAATACCCTGAATTCTCATCGTTCAATACTCAATCCACAAAAATCAATAATCAAACATCAACCCTCAAACATCAATTCTCAACACTCAATCCCCAACATTCAGTCCTCTCTCCTCAATCCTCCATCCTCAATCCTCGATCCTCAACCTTCAATCCTCAATACTCAATCTTCAATCGTGAATCCTCAGTCCTCAAACCTCAATTCTGAATCCTCAATCCTGAATCCTCAATCTTCAGCCCTCAGTCCTCGACAATCAATTGTCAATCCTCAATCCTCAATAGAATATCCTCAATTCACAGTTTTCAATACTCGATACTCAACCTGCAATCTTCAAATCTCTATCCACAAACATTAATTCTCATCAATCAACCCTCAACACTCAGTCCCCAATCCTCAATCTTCAATCCTCAATCCTCAATCCTCAATCCTCAATCCTCAACCCTCAATCCTCAATCTTCAATCCTCAATACTCAATCTTCAATCCTCAATACTCATTCCTCAATCCTCAATATTCAATCCTCAATACTCAATCTTCAATCCTCAATCCGCAATCATCAATCCTCAATCCTCAATCCTCATTCATCAATCCTCAAACCTCAGTCCTCATCCTCAATTCTCAATCCTCAACCCTCAATCCGCAAACCACAATCCTCTACTGTCGGTCCTCGTCCTCAATCCTCAACCCTCAATCCTCAATCCTCAATCTTCAATCATCAATACTCAATCTTCAATCCTCAATCCTCAATCCTCATTCCTCAAACCTCAATCCTCAACCCTCAGTCCTTATCCTCAATTCTCAATTCTCAATCCTCAATCCTCAATCCTCAATCTTCAATCCTCAATAATCAATTTTCAATCCTAGATCCTCAATACCCAATCCTCAATCTTCAATACTCAATCCTCAATCCTCAATAATCAATCTTCAATCCTCAATCCTCAGTCCTCAAACCTCAATTCTGAATCCTCAATCCTGAATCCTCAATCTTCAGCACTCAGTCCTCAACAATCAGTTGTCAATTCTCAATCCTCAATAGAATATCATCAATTCACAGTTTTCAGTACTCAATACTCAATCTGCAATCTTTAAATCACTATCCACAAACATCAATTCTCATCACTCAACCCTCAACACTCAGTTCTCAATGTTCAATCCTCAATCCTCAATTCTCAATCTTCAATCCTCAATACTAAATCTTCAATCCTCAATCCTCAATCCTCAATCCTCAATCCTGAATCTTCAATCCTCAGTCCCCAATCCTCAATCCTCAATCCTCATTCCTCATTCTTCAATCCTCTATACCCAACCTCAATCTTCAATCCTCAATCCTCAATCCTCAATTCTCAATCCTCAATCCTCAGTCCTCAGACCTCAAACCTCAATCCTCAACCCTCAGCCCTCATCGTCAATCCTCAAACCTCAATCCTCAATCCTCAATCGTCAATCCTCAATATTCAATCCTCAATACTCAATTTTCAATACTCAATCCGCCATCATCAATCATCAATCCTCAATCCTCAGTCATCAATCCTCAATCTTCAATACTGAATCGCCAATCCTCAATCCTCAATTCTCAATCCTCAATCCTCGTACCCCAAACCTCAATCCTCAACCCTCAGTCCTCATCCTCAATTCTCAATTCTCAATCCTCAATCCTCAAACCTCAATCTTCAATCCTCAATACTCAATCTTCAATCCTCAATCCTCAATCATCAATCCTCAATATTCAATCCTCAATACTCAATTTTCAATACTCAATCCGCCATCATCAATCATCAATCCTCAATCCTCAGTCATCAATCCTCAATCTTCAATACTCAATCGTCAATCCTCAGTCCTCAATTCTCAATCCTCAATCCTCAGACCTCAAACCTCAATCCTCAACCCTCAGCCCTCATCGTCAATCCTCAAACCTCAATCCTCAAGCCTCAATCGTCAATCCTCAACATTCAATCCTCAATACTCAATCTTCGATCCTCAATACTCAATCTTCAATCCTCAATTCTCGATCGTCAATACTCAATCCTCAATCGTCAATCCTCAATCCCCAATCCTCAATCCTCAATACTCAATCCTCAATCGTCAATCCTCAATCCCCACTCCTCAATCTTCAATCCTCAATCCCCAATCCTCAATCCTCAAACGTCAATCTTCAATCCACAGTACTCAATCTTCAATCCTTAATCATCAATCCTCAATCCTCATTCCTCAAACCTCAATCCTCAACCCTCAGTCCTTATCCTCAATTCTCAATTCTCAATACTCAATCCTCAATCCTCAATCTTCAATCCTCAGTAATCAATATTCAATCCTAGATCCTCAATCTCCAATCCTCAATCCTTAATCCTCAATCTTCAATCCTCAATCCCCAGTCCTCAGTCTTCAATCCTCAATGCTCCATCCTCAATCCTCTATCCTCAGTCCTCAGTCCTCAACCCTCAGTCCTCAAACCTCAATCCTCAACCGTCAGTCCTCGTCCTCAACCCTCAACTCTCAATACTCAATCCTCAATCTTCAATCATCAATACTCAATCTTCAATCCTCAATACTCAATCTTCAATCCCCAATCATCAATCCTCAATCCTCGATCCTCATTCTTCAATCCTCAATACCCAATCCTCAATCTTCAATCCTTAATCCTCAATCCTCAATTCTCAATCCTCAGTCCTCAGTCCTCAGTCGTAAAACCTCAACCCTCAACCATCAGCCCTCATCCTCAATCCTCAATCCTCATTCCTCAATCCTCAACCTTCAATCCTCAATTCTCAATCTTCAATCCTCAATCCTCAATCCTCATCCTCAATCCTCAATCCTCAGTCATCAATCCTCAATCTTCCTTACTCAGTCCTCAATCCTCAATCCTCAATCCTGAATACTCAACCATCAACCCTCAATTCTCAATACTCAACAGAATATCCTGAATTCTCAGGATTCAATACTCAAACCTCAAACCTCAAACCTCAGCCCTCATCCTCAATCCTCAATACTCAATCCTCAATCCTCAACCCTCAATCCTCAACACTCAATCTTCAATCCTCAATCCCCAATCCTCAATCCTCAATCCTCAATCCTCAGTCAACAATCCTCAACCTTCAATACTCAATCCTCAATCCTCAATCCTCAATCCTCAATCCTCAATCCTCATTCCTCAAACATCAATCCTGAAACCTCAGTCCTCATTCTCAATTCTCAATTCTCAATCCTCAATCCTCAATCCTCAACCCTCTATCTTCAATCCTAAATAATCAATCTCCAATACTAGATCCTGAATCCCCAATCCTCAATCCTCAATACCCAATCCTAAATCTTCAATCCTCAATCCTCAATTATCAATTCTCAATCCTCAATCCTCAATCCTCTGTCCTCAAACCTCAATCCTCAACCCTCTGTCCACATACTCAAACCTCAACCCTCAATAATCAATCCGCAATCTTCACTCATCAGTACTCAATCTTCAATCCTCGATCCTCAATACTCAATCCTCAATCCTCAATACTCAATCCTCAGTCCTCAGTCCTCAATCATCAATACTCAATCCGCCAATCCTCAATATTCAACACACAACCCTCAACCATCAATCCTCAATACTCAACCATCAATCCAAAATTCTCAATACTCATTAGAATATCCTGAATTCTCAGTTTTCAATACTCAATCCTCAATCTTCAATCTTCAAATCTCCATTCACAAACATCAATTCTCATCACTCAACCCTCAACACTCATTCCCCAATCGTCAATCTTCAATCCTCAATCCTCAATTGTCAATCCTCAATCCTCAATCCTCAATCCTCAATCTTCAATCCTCAATACTCAATCTTCAATCCTCAATACTCAATCCTCAATCCTCAATATTCAATCCTCAGTACTCAATCTTCAGTCCTCAATCCGCAATCATCAATCCTCAATCCTCAGTTCTCAATTCTCAATCCTCAATCCTCAATCCTCAATCTTCAATCCTCAGTAATCAATATTCAATCCTAGATCCTCAATCTCCAATCCTCAATCCTTAATCCTCAATCTTCAATCCTCAATCCCCAGTCCTCAGTCTTCAATCCTCAATGCTCCATCCTCAATCCTCTATCCTCAGTCCTCAGTCCTCAACCCTCAGTCCTCAAACCTCAATCCTCAACCGTCAGTCCTCGTCCTCAACCCTCAACTCTCAATACTCAATCCTCAATCTTCAATCATCAATACTCAATCTTCAATCCTCAATACTCAATCTTCAATCCCCAATCATCAATCCTCAATCCTCGATCCTCATTCTTCAATCCTCAATACCCAATCCTCAATCTTCAATCCTTAATCCTCAATCCTCAATTCTCAATCCTCAGTCCTCAGTCCTCAGACCTAAAACCTCAACCCTCAACCATCAGCCCTCATCCTCAATCCTCAATCCTCATTCCTCAATCCTCAACCATCAATCCTCAATTCTCAATCTTCAATCCTCAATCCTCAATCCTCATCCTCAATCCTCAATCCTCAGTTATCAATCCTCAATCTTCCTTACTCAATCCTCAATCCTCAATCCTCAATCCTCAATACTCAACCATGAACCCTCAATTCTCAATACTCAACAGAATATCCTGAATTCTCAGGATTCAATACTCAAACCTCAAACCTAAAACCTCAGCCCTCATCCTCAATCCTCAATACTCAATCCTCAATCCTCAACCCTCAATCCTCAACACTCAATCTTCAATCCTCAATCCTCAATCCTCAATCCTCAATCCTCAATCCTCAGTCATCAATCCTCAACCTTCAATACTCAATCCTCAATCCTCAATCCTCAATGCTCAATCCTCAATCCTCATTCCTCAAACATCAATCCTCAAACCTCAGTCCTCATTCTCAATTCTCAATTCTCAATCCTCAATCCTCAATCCTCAACCCTCTATCTTCAATCCTAAATAATCAATCTCCAATACTAGATCCTGAATCCCCAATCCTCAATCCTCAATACCCAATCCTAAATCTTCAATCCTCAATCCTCAATTATCAATTCTCAATCCTCAATCCTCAATCCTCTGTCCTAAAACCTCAATCCTCAACCCTCAGTCCTCATCCTCAAACCTCAACCCTCAATAATCAATCCGCAATCTTCACTCATCAATACTCAATCTTCAATCCTCAATCCTCAATACTCAATCCTCAATCCTCAACCCTCAATCCTCAATCCTCAATCCTCAATACTCAATCCTCAGTCCTCAGTCCTCAATCATCAATACTCAATCCGCCAATCCTCAATATTCAACACACAACCCTCAACCATCAATCCTCAATACTCAACCATCAATCCAAAATTCTCAATACTCATTAGAATATCCTGAATTCTCAGTTTTCAATACTCAATCCTCAATCTTCAATCTTCAAATCTCCATTCACAAACATCAATTCTCATCACTCAACCCTCAACACTCATTCCCCAATCGTCAATCTTCAATCCTCAATCCTCAATTGTCAATCCTCAATCCTCAATCCTCAATCCTCAATCTTCAATCCTCAATACTCAATCTTCAATCCTCAATACTCAATCCTCAATCCTCAATATTCAATCCTCAGTACTCAATCTTCAGTCCTCAATCCGCAATCATCAATCCTCAATCCTCAGTTCTCAATTCTCAATCCTCAATCCTCAATCCTCAATCTTCAATCCTCAGTAATCAATATTCAATCCTAGATCCTCAATCTCCAATCCTCAATCCTTAATCCTCAATCTTCAATCCTCAATCCCCAGTCCTCAGTCTTCAATCCTCAATGCTCCATCCTCAATCCTCTATCCTCAGTCCTCAGTCCTCAACCCTCAGTCCTCAAACCTCAATCCTCAACCGTCAGTCCTCGTCCTCAACCCTCAACTCTCAATACTCAATCCTCAATCTTCAATCATCAATACTCAATCTTCAATCCTCAATACTCAATCTTCAATCCCCAATCATCAATCCTCAATCGTCGATCCTCATTCTTCAATCCTCAATACCCAATCCTCAATCTTCAATCCTTAATCCTCAATCCTCAATTCTCAATCCTCAGTCCTCAGTCCTCAGACCTAAAACCTCAACCCTCAACCATCAGCCCTCATCCTCAATCCTCAATCCTCATTCCTCAATCCTCAACCATCAATCCTCAATTCTCAATCTTCAATCCTCAATCCTCAATCCTCATCCTCAATCCTCAATCCTCAGTTATCAATCCTCAATCTTCCTTAGTCAATCCTCAATCCTCAATCCTCAATCCTCAATACTCAACCATCAACCCTCAATTCTCAATACTCAACAGAATATCCTGAATTCTCAGGATTCAATACTCAAACCTCAAACCTAAAACCTCAGCCCTCATCCTCAATCCTCAATACTCAATCCTCAATCCTCAACCCTCAATCCTCAACACTCAATCTTCAATCCTCAATCCTCAATCCTCAATCCTCAATCCTCAATCCTCAGTCATCAATCCTCAACCTTCAATACTCAATCCTCAATCCTCAATCCTCAATGCTCAATCCTCAATCCTCATTCCTCAAACATCAATCCTCAAACCTCAGTCCTCATTCTCAATTCTCAATTCTCAATCCTCAATCCTCAATCCTCAACCCTCTATCTTCAATCCTAAATAATCAATCTCCAATACTAGATCCTGAATCCCCAATACTCAATCCTCAATACCCAATCCTAAATCTTCAATCCTCAATCCTCAATTATCAATTCTCAATCCTCAATCCTCAATCCTCTGTCCTAAAACCTCAATCCTCAACCCTCAGTCCTCATCCTCAAACCTCAACCCTCAATAATCAATCCGCAATCTTCACTCATCAATACTCAATCTTCAATCCTCAATCCTCAATACTCAATCCTCAATCCTCAACCCTCAATCCTCAATCCTCAATCCTCAATACTCAATCCTCAGTCCTCAGTCCTCAATCATCAATACTCAATCCGCCAATCCTCAATATTCAACACACAACCCTCAACCATCAATCCTCAATACTCAACCATCAATCCAAAATTCTCAATACTCATTAGAATATCCTGAATTCTCAGTTTTCAATACTCAATCCTCAATCTTCAATCTTCAAATCTCCATTCACAAACATCAATTCTCATCACTCAACCCTCAACACTCATTCCCCAATCGTCAATCTTCAATCCTCAATCCTCAATTGTCAATCCTCAATCCTCAATCCTCAATCCTCAATCTTCAATCCTCAATACTCAATCTTCAATCCTCAATACTCAATCCTCAATCCTCAATATTCAATCCTCAGTACTCAATCTTCAGTCCTCAATCCGCAATCATCAATCCTCAATCCTCAGTTCTCAATTCTCAATCCTCAATCCTCAATCCTCAATCTTCAATCCTCAGTAATCAATATTCAATCCTAGATCCTCAATCTCCAATCCTCAATCCTTAATCCTCAATCTTCAATCCTCAATCCCCAGTCCTCAGTCTTCAATCCTCAATGCTCCATCCTCAATCCTCTATCCTCAGTCCTC
This sequence comes from Calliopsis andreniformis, assembly GCF_051401765.1. Classification (NCBI taxonomy): domain Eukaryota; kingdom Metazoa; phylum Arthropoda; class Insecta; order Hymenoptera; family Andrenidae; genus Calliopsis; species Calliopsis andreniformis. The sequence continues at coordinate 2,141,708 of NW_027480503.1, forward strand.
AGTCCTCAACCCTCAGTCCTCAAACCTCAATCCTCAACCGTCAGTCCTCGTCCTCAACCCTCAACTCTCAATACTCAATCCTCAATCTTCAATCATCAATACTCAATCTTCAATCCTCAATACTCAATCTTCAATCCCCAATCATCAATCCTCAATCCTCGATCCTCATTCTTCAATCCTCAATACCCAATCCTCAATCTTCAATCCTTAATCCTCAATCCTCAATCCTCAATTCTCAATCCTCAGTCCTCAGTCCTCAGACCTAAAACCTCAACCCTCAACCATCAGCCCTCATCCTCAATCCTCAATCCTCATTCCTCAATCCTCAACCATCAGTCCTCAATTCTCAATCTTCAATCCTCAATCCTCAATCCTCATCCTCAATCCTCAATCCTCAGTTATCAATCCTCAATCTTCCTTACTCAATCCTCAATCCTCAATCCTCAATCCTCAATACTCAACCATCAACCCTCAATTCTCAATACTCAACAGAATATCCTGAATTCTCAGGATTCAATACTCAAACCTCAAACCTAAAACCTCAGCCCTCATCCTCAATCCTCAATACTCAATCCTCAATCCTCAACCCTCAATCCTCAACACTCAATCTTCAATCCTCAATCCTCAATCCTCAATCCTCAATCCTCAATCCTCAGTCATCAATCCTCAACCTTCAATACTCAATCCTCAATCCTCAATCCTCAATGCTCAATCCTCAATCCTCATTCCTCAAACATCAATCCTCAAACCTCAGTCCTCATTCTCAATTCTCAATTCTCAATCCTCAATCCTCAATCCTCAACCCTCTATCTTCAATCCTAAATAATCAATCTCCAATACTAGATCCTGAATCCCCAATCCTCAATCCTCAATACCCAATCCTAAATCTTCAATCCTCAATCCTCAATTATCAATTCTCAATCCTCAATCCTCAATCCTCTGTCCTAAAACCTCAATCCTCAACCCTCAGTCCTCATCCTCACACCTCAACCCTCAATAATCAATCCGCAATCTTCACTCATCAATACTCAATCTTCAATCCTCAATCCTCAATACTCAATCCTCAATCCTCAACCCTCAATCCTCAATCCTCAATCTTCAATCATCAATACTGAATCTTCAATCCTCAATCCTCAATCCTCAATCCTCAATCCTCATTCCTCAATCGTCAATCCTCAATATTCAATCCTAAATACTCAATTTTCAATACTCAATCCGCCATCATCAATCATCAATCCTCAATCCTCAGTCATCAATCCTCAATCTTCAATACTCAATCGCCAATCCTCAGTCCTCAATTCTCAATCCTCAATCCTCGTACCCCAAACCTCAATCCTCAACCCTCAGTCCTCATCCTCAATACTCAATTCTCAATCCTCAATCCTCAACCCTCAATCTTCAATCCTCAATACTCAATCTTCAATCCTCAATCCTCAATCATCAATCCTCAATATTCAATCCTCAATACTCAATTTTCAATACTCAATCCGCCATCATCAATCATCAATCCTCAATCCTCAGTCATCAATCCTCAATCTTCAATACTCAATCGTCAATCCTCAGTCCTCAATTCTCAATCCTCAATCCTCAGACCTCAAACCTCAATCCTCAACCCTCAGCCCTCATCGTCAATCCTCAAACCTCAATCCTCAAGCCTCAATCGTCAATCCTCAACATTCAATCCTCAATACTCAATACTCAATCCTCAATCGTCAATCCTCAATCCCCAATCCTCAATCTTCAATCCTCAATCCCCAATCCTCAATCCTCAAACCTCAATCTTCAATCCACAGTACTCAATCTTCAATCCTTAATCATCAATCCTCAATCCTCAATCCTCAATAGAACATCCCGAATTCTCAGTTTTCAATACTCAAACATCAAACCTCAAACCTCAGCCATCATCCTCAATCCTCAGTCCTTAATCCTCAATCCTCAATCCTCAGACCTCAAACATCAATACTCAACCCTCAGTCCTCGTCCTCAATCCACAACCCTCAATCCTCAATCCTCAATCATCAATCATCAATATTCAGTCTTCAATCCTCAATCCTCAATCCTCAATCCTCAATCCTCATTCCTCAAACCTCAATCCTCAACCCTCAGTCCTTATCCTCAATTCTCAATTCTCAATCCTCAATCCTCAATCCTCAATCTTCAATCCTCAGTAATCAATATTCAATCCTAGATCCTCAATCTCCAATCCTCAATCCTTAATCCTCAATCTTCAATCCTCAATCCCCAGTCCTCAGTCTTCAATCCTCAATGCTCCATCCTCAATCCTCTATCCTCAGTCCTCAGTCCTCAACCCTCAGTCCTCAAACCTCAATCCTCAACCGTCAGTCCTCGTCCTCAACCCTCAACTCTCAATACTCAATCCTCAATCTTCAATCATCAATACTCAATCTTCAATCCTCAATACCCAATCTTCAATCCCCAATCATCAATCCTCAATCCTCGATCCTCATTCTTCAATCCTCAATACCCAATCCTCAATCTTCAATCCTTAATCCTCAATCCCCAATTCTCAATCCTCAGTCCTCAGTCCTCAGACCTAAAACCTCAACCCTCAACCATCAGCCCTCATCCTCAATCCTCAATCCTCATTCCTCAATCCTCAACCATCAATCCTCAATTCTCAATCTTCAATCCTCAATCCTCAATCCTCATCCTCAATCCTCAATCCTCAGTTATCAATCCTCAATCTTCCTTACTCAATCCTCAATCCTCAATCCTCAATCCTCAATACTCAACCATCAACCCTCAATTCTCAATACTCAACAGAATATCCTGAATTCTCAGGATTCAATACTCAAACCTCAAACCTAAAACCTCAGCCCTCATCCTCAATCCTCAATACTCAATCCTCAATCCTCAACCCTCAATCCTCAACACTCAATCTTCAATCCTCAATCCTCAATCCTCAATCCTCAATCCTCAATCCTCAGTCATCAATCCTCAACCTTCAATACTCAATCCTCAATCCTCAATCCTCAATGCTCAATCCTCAATCCTCATTCCTCAAACATCAATCCTCAAACCTCAGTCCTCATTCTCAATTCTCAATTCTCAATCCTCAATCCTCAATCCTCAACCCTCTATCTTCAATCCTAAATAATCAATCTCCAATACTAGATCCTGAATCCCCAATCCTCAATCCTCAATACCCAATCCTAAATCTTCAATCCTCAATCCTCAATTATCAATTCTCAATCCTCAATCCTCAATCCTCTGTCCTAAAACCTCAATCCTCAACCCTCAGTCCTCATCCTCACACCTCAACCCTCAATAATCAATCCGCAATCTTCACTCATCAATACTCAATCTTCAATCCTCAATCCTCAATACTCAATCCTCAATCCTCAACCCTCAATCCTCAATCCTCAATCTTCAATCATCAATACTGAATCTTCAATCCTCAATCCTCAATCCTCAATCCTCAATCCTCATTCCTCAATCGTCAATCCTCAATCCTCAACCCTCAATCCTCAATCTTCAATCCTCAATACTCAATCTTCAATCCTCAATACTCATTCCTCAATCCTCAATATTCAATCCTCAATACTCAATCTTCAATCCTCAATCCGCAATCATCAATCCTCAATCCTCAATCCTCATTCATCAATCCTCAAACCTCAGTCCTCATCCTCAATTCTCAATCCTCAACCCTCAATCCGCAAACCACAATCCTCTACTGTCGGTCCTCGTCCTCAATCCTCAACCCTCAATCCTCAATCCTCAATCTTCAATCATCAATACTCAATCTTCAATCCTCAATCCTCAATCCTCATTCCTCAAACCTCAATCCTCAACCCTCAGTCCTTATCCTCAATTCTCAATTCTCAATCCTCAATCCTCAATCCTCAATCTTCAATCCTCAATAATCAATTTTCAATCCTAGATCCTCAATACCCAATCCTCAATCTTCAATACTCAATCCTCAATCCTCAATAATCAATCTTCAATCCTCAATCCTCAGTCCTCAAACCTCAATTCTGAATCCTCAATCCTGAATCCTCAATCTTCAGCACTCAGTCCTCAACAATCAGTTGTCAATTCTCAATCCTCAATAGAATATCATCAATTCACAGTTTTCAGTACTCAATACTCAATCTGCAATCTTTAAATCACTATCCACAAACATCAATTCTCATCACTCAACCCTCAACACTCAGTTCTCAATGTTCAATCCTCAATCCTCAATTCTCAATCTTCAATCCTCAATACTAAATCTTCAATCCTCAATCCTCAATCCTCAATCCTCAATCCTGAATCTTCAATCCTCAGTCCCCAATCCTCAATCCTCAATCCTCATTCCTCATTCTTCAATCCTCTATACCCAACCTCAATCTTCAATCCTCAATCCTCAATCCTCAATTCTCAATCCTCAATCCTCAGTCCTCAGACCTCAAACCTCAATCCTCAACCCTCAGCCCTCATCGTCAATCCTCAAACCTCAATCCTCAATCCTCAATCGTCAATCCTCAATATTCAATCCTCAATACTCAATTTTCAATACTCAATCCGCCATCATCAATCATCAATCCTCAATCCTCAGTCATCAATCCTCAATCTTCAATACTGAATCGCCAATCCTCAATCCTCAATTCTCAATCCTCAATCCTCGTACCCCAAACCTCAATCCTCAACCCTCAGTCCTCATCCTCAATTCTCAATTCTCAATCCTCAATCCTCAACCCTCAATCTTCAATCCTCAATACTCAATCTTCAATCCTCAATCCTCAATCATCAATCCTCAATATTCAATCCTCAATACTCAATTTTCAATACTCAATCCGCCATCATCAATCATCAATCCTCAATCCTCAGTCATCAATCCTCAATCTTCAATACTCAATCGTCAATCCTCAGTCCTCAATTCTCAATCCTCAATCCTCAGACCTCAAACCTCAATCCTCAACCCTCAGCCCTCATCGTCAATCCTCAAACCTCAATCCTCAAGCCTCAATCGTCAATCCTCAACATTCAATCCTCAATACTCAATCTTCAATCCTCAATACTCAATCTTCAATCCTCAATTCTCGATCGTCAATACTCAATCCTCAATCGTCAATCCTCAATCCCCAATCCTCAATCCTCAATACTCAATCCTCAATCGTCAATCCTCAATCCCCACTCCTCAATCTTCAATCCTCAATCCCCAATCCTCAATCCTCAAACGTCAATCTTCAATCCACAGTACTCAATCTTCAATCCTTAATCATCAATCCTCAATCCTCAATCCTCAATAGAACATCCCGAATTCTCAGGATTCAATACTCAAACATCAAACCTCAAACCTCAGCCATCATCCTCAATCCTCAGTCCTTAATCCTCAATCCTCAATCCTCAGACCTCAAACATCAATACTCAACCCTCAGTCCTCGTCCTCAATCCACAACCCTCAATCCTCAATCCTCAATCATCAATCATCAATATTCAGTCTTCAATCATCAATCCTCAATCCTCAATCCTCATTCCTCAAACCTCAATCCTCAACCCTCAGTCCTTATCCTCAATTCTCAATTCTCAATACTCAATCCTCAATCCTCAATCTTCAATCCTCAGTAATCAATATTCAATCCTAGATCCTCAATCTCCAATCCTCAATCCTTAATCCTCAATCTTCAATCCTCAATCCCCAGTCCTCAGTCTTCAATCCTCAATGCTCCATCCTCAATCCTCTATCCTCAGTCCTCAGTCCTCAACCCTCAGTCCTCAAACCTCAATCCTCAACCGTCAGTCCTCGTCCTCAACCCTCAACTCTCAATACTCAATCCTCAATCTTCAATCATCAATACTCAATCTTCAATCCTCAATACTCAATCTTCAATCCCCAATCATCAATCCTCAATCCTCGATCCTCATTCTTCAATCCCCAATACCCAATCCTCAATCTTCAATCCTTAATCCTCAATCCTCAATTCTCAATCCTCAGTCCTCAGTCCTCAGTCGTAAAACCTCAACCCTCAACCATCAGCCCTCATCCTCAATCCTCAATCCTCATTCCTCAATCCTCAACCTTCAATCCTCAATTCTCAATCTTCAATCCTCAATCCTCAATCCTCATCCTCAATCCTCAATCCTCAGTCATCAATCCTCAATCTTCCTTACTCAGTCCTCAATCCTCAATCCTCAATCCTGAATACTCAACCATCAACCCTCAATTCTCAATACTCAACAGAATATCCTGAATTCTCAGGATTCAATACTCAAACCTCAAACCTCAAACCTCAGCCCTCATCCTCAATCCTCAATACTCAATCCTCAATCCTCAACCCTCAATCCTCAACACTCAATCTTCAATCCTCAATCCCCAATCCTCAATCCTCAATCCTCAATCCTCAGTCAACAATCCTCAACCTTCAATACTCAATCCTCAATCCTCAATCCTCAATCCTCAATCCTCAATCCTCATTCCTCAAACATCAATCCTGAAACCTCAGTCCTCATTCTCAATTCTCAATTCTCAATCCTCAATCCTCAATCCTCAACCCTCTATCTTCAATCCTAAATAATCAATCTCCAATACTAGATCCTGAATCCCCAATCCTCAATCCTCAATACCCAATCCTAAATCTTCAATCCTCAATCCTCAATTATCAATTCTCAATCCTCAATCCTCAATCCTCTGTCCTCAAACCTCAATCCTCAACCCTCTGTCCACATACTCAAACCTCAACCCTCAATAATCAATCCGCAATCTTCACTCATCAGTACTCAATCTTCAATCCTCGATCCTCAATACTCAATCCTCAATCCTCAATACTCAATCCTCAGTCCTCAGTCCTCAATCATCAATACTCAATCCGCCAATCCTCAATATTCAACACACAACCCTCAACCATCAATCCTCAATACTCAACCATCAATCCAAAATTCTCAATACTCATTAGAATATCCTGAATTCTCAGTTTTCAATACTCAATCCTCAATCTTCAATCTTCAAATCTCCATTCACAAACATCAATTCTCATCACTCAACCCTCAACACTCATTCCCCAATCGTCAATCTTCAATCCTCAATCCTCAATTGTCAATCCTCAATCCTCAATCCTCAATCCTCAATCTTCAATCCTCAATACTCAATCTTCAATCCTCAATACTCAATCCTCAATCCTCAATATTCAATCCTCAGTACTCAATCTTCAGTCCTCAATCCGCAATCATCAATCCTCAATCCTCAGTTCTCAATTCTCAATCCTCAATCCTCAATCCTCAATCTTCAATCCTCAGTAATCAATATTCAATCCTAGATCCTCAATCTCCAATCCTCAATCCTTAATCCTCAATCTTCAATCCTCAATCCCCAGTCCTCAGTCTTCAATCCTCAATGCTCCATCCTCAATCCTCTATCCTCAGTCCTCAGTCCTCAACCCTCAGTCCTCAAACCTCAATCCTCAACCGTCAGTCCTCGTCCTCAACCCTCAACTCTCAATACTCAATCCTCAATCTTCAATCATCAATACTCAATCTTCAATCCTCAATACTCAATCTTCAATCCCCAATCATCAATCCTCAATCCTCGATCCTTATTCTTCAATCCTCAATACCCAATCCTCAATCTTCAATCCTTAATCCTCAATCCTCAATTCTCAATCCTCAGTCCTCAGTCCTCAGACCTAAAACCTCAACCCTCAACCATCAGCCCTCATCCTCAATCCTCAATCCTCATTCCTCAATCCTCAACCATCAATCCTCAATTCTCAATCTTCAATCCTCAATCCTCAATCCTCATCCTCAATCCTCAATCCTCAGTTATCAATCCTCAATCTTCCTTACTCAATCCTCAATCCTCAATCCTCAATCCTCAATACTCAACCATGAACCCTCAATTCTCAATACTCAACAGAATATCCTGAATTCTCAGGATTCAATACTCAAACCTCAAACCTAAAACCTCAGCCCTCATCCTCAATCCTCAATACTCAATCCTCAATCCTCAACCCTCAATCCTCAACACTCAATCTTCAATCCTCAATCCTCAATCCTCAATCCTCAATCCTCAATCCTCAGTCATCAATCCTCAACCTTCAATACTCAATCCTCAAACCTCAATCCTCAATGCTCAATCCTCAATCCTCATTCCTCAAACATCAATCCTCAAACCTCAGTCCTCATTCTCAATTCTCAATTCTCAATCCTCAATCCTCAATCCTCAACCCTCTATCTTCAATCCTAAATAATCAATCTCCAATACTAGATCCTGAATCCCCAATCCTCAATCCTCAATACCCAATCCTAAATCTTCAATCCTCAATCCTCAATTATCAATTCTCAATCCTCAATCCTCAATCCTCTGTCCTAAAACCTCAATCCTCAACCCTCAGTCCTCATCCTCAAACCTCAACCCTCAATAATCAATCCGCAATCTTCACTCATCAATACTCAATCTTCAATCCTCAATCCTCAACACTCAATCCTCAATCCTCAACCCTCAATCCTCAATCCTCAATCCTCAATACTCAATCCTCAGTCCTCAGTCCTCAATCATCAATACTCAATCCGCCAATCCTCAATATTCAACACACAACCCTCAACCATCAATCCTCAATACTCAACCATCAATCCAAAATTCTCAATACTCATTAGAATATCCTGAATTCTCAGTTTTCAATACTCAATCCTCAATCTTCAATCTTCAAATCTCCATTCACAAACATCAATTCTCATCACTCAACCCTCAACACTCATTCCCCAATCGTCAATCTTCAATCCTCAATCCTCAATTGTCAATCCTCAATCCTCAATCCTCAATCCTCAATCTTCAATCCTCAATACTCAATCTTCAATCCTCAATACTCAATCCTCAATCCTCAATATTCAATCCTCAGTACTCAATCTTCAGTCCTCAATCCGCAATCATCAATCCTCAATCCTCAGTTCTCAATTCTCAATCCTCAATCCTCAATCCTCAATCTTCAATCCTCAGTAATCAATATTCAATCCTAGATCCTCAATCTCCAATCCTCAATCCTTAATCCTCAATCTTCAATCCTCAATCCCCAGTCCTCAGTCTTCAATCCTCAATGCTCCATCCTCAATCCTCTATCCTCAGTCCTCAGTCCTCAACCCTCAGTCCTCAAACCTCAATCCTCAACCGTCAGTCCTCGTCCTCAACCCTCAACTCTCAATACTCAATCCTCAATCTTCAATCATCAATACTCAATCTTCAATCCTCAATACTCAATCTTCAATCCCCAATCATCAATCCTCAATCCTCGATCCTCATTCTTCAATCCTCAATACCCAATCCTCAATCTTCAATCCTTAATCCTCAATCCTCAATTCTCAATCCTCAGTCCTCAGTCCTCAGACCTAAAACCTCAACCCTCAACCATCAGCCCTCATCCTCAATCCTCAATCCTCATTCCTCAATCCTCAACCATCAATCCTCAATTCTCAATCTTCAATCCTCAATCCTCAATCCTCATCCTCAATCCTCAATCCTCAGTTATCAATCCTCAATCTTCCTTACTCAATCCTCAATCCTCAATCCTCAATCCTCAATACTCAACCATCAACCCTCAATTCTCAATACTCAACAGAATATCCTGAATTCTCAGGATTCAATACTCAAACCTCAAACCTAAAACCTCAGCCCTCATCCTCAATCCTCAATACTCAATCCTCAATCCTCAACCCTCAATCCTCAACACTCAATCTTCAATCCTCAATCCTCAATCCTCAATCCTCAATCCTCAATCCTCAGTCATCAATCCTCAACCTTCAATACTCAATCCTCAATCCTCAATCCTCAATGCTCAATCCTCAATCCTCATTCCTCAAACATCAATCCTCAAACCTCAGTCCTCATTCTCAATTCTCAATTCTCAATCCTCAATCCTCAATCCTCAACCCTCTATCTTCAATCCTAAATAATCAATCTCCAATACTAGATCCTGAATCCCCAATCCTCAATCCTCAATACCCAATCCTAAATCTTCAATCCTCAATCCTCAATTATCAATTCTCAATCCTCAATCCTCAATCCTCTGTCCTAAAACCTCAATCCTCAACCCTCAGTCCTCATCCTCAAACCTCAACCCTCAATAATCAATCCGCAATCTTCACTCATCAATACTCAATCTTCAATCCTCAATCCTCAATACTCAATCCTCAATCCTCAACCCTCAATCCTCAATCCTCAATCCTCAATACTCAATCCTCAGTCCTCAGTCCTCAATCATCAATACTCAATCCGCCAATCCTCAATATTCAACACACAACCCTCAACCATCAATCCTCAATACTCAACCATCAATCCAAAATTCTCAATACTCATTAGAATATCCTGAATTCTCAGTTTTCAATACTCAATCCTCAATCTTCAATCTTCAAATCTCCATTCACAAACATCAATTCTCATCACTCAACCCTCAACACTCATTCCCCAATCGTCAATCTTCAATCCTCAATCCTCAATTGTCAATCCTCAATCCTCAATCCTCAATCCTCAATCTTCAATCCTCAATACTCAATCTTCAATCCTCAATACTCAATCCTCAATCCTCAATATTCAATCCTCAGTACTCAATCTTCAGTCCTCAATCCGCAATCATCAATCCTCAATCCTCAGTTCTCAATTCTCAATCCTCAATCCTCAATCCTCAATCTTCAATCCTCAGTAATCAATATTCAATCCTAGATCCTCAATCTCCAATCCTCAATCCTTAATCCTCAATCTTCAATCCTCAATCCCCAGTCCTCAGTCTTCAATCCTCAATGCTCCATCCTCAATCCTCTATCCTCAGTCCTCAGTCCTCAACCCTCAGTCCTCAAACCTCAATCCTCAACCGTCAGTCCTCGTCCTCAACCCTCAACTCTCAATACTCAATCCTCAATCTTCAATCATCAATACTCAATCTTCAATCCTCAATACTCAATCTTCAATCCCCAATCATCAATCCTCAATCCTCGATCCTCATTCTTCAATCCTCAATACCCAATCCTCAATCTTCAATCCTTAATCCTCAATCCTCAATTCTCAATCCTCAGTCCTCAGTCCTCAGACCTAAAACCTCAACCCTCAACCATCAGCCCTCATCCTCAATCCTCAATCCTCATTCCTCAATCCTCAACCATCAGTCCTCAATTCTCAATCTTCAATCCTCAATCCTCAATCCTCATCCTCAATCCTCAATCCTCAGTTATCAATCCTCAATCTTCCTTACTCAATCCTCAATCCTCAATCCTCAATCCTCAATACTCAACCATCAACCCTCAATTCTCAATACTCAACAGAATATCCTGAATTCTCAGGATTCAATACTCAAACCTCAAACCTAAAACCTCAGCCCTCATCCTCAATCCTCAATACTCAATCCTCAATCCTCAACCCTCAATCCTCAACACTCAATCTTCAATCCTCAATCCTCAATCCTCAATCCTCAATCCTCAATCCTCAGTCATCAATCCTCAACCTTCAATACTCAATCCTCAATCCTCAATCCTCAATGCTCAATCCTCAATCCTCATTCCTCAAACATCAATCCTCAAACCTCAGTCCTCCTTCTCAATTCTCAATTCTCAATCCTCAATCCTCAATCCTCAACCCTCTATCTTCAATCCTAAATAATCAATCTCCAATACTAGATCCTGAATCCCCAATCCTCAATCCTCAATACCCAATCCTAAATCTTCAATCCTCAATCCTCAATTATCAATTCTCAATCCTCAATCCTCAATCCTCTGTCCTAAAACCTCAATCCTCAACCCTCAGTCCTCATCCTCACACCTCAACCCTCAATAATCAATCCGCAATCTTCACTCATCAATACTCAATCTTCAATCCTCAATCCTCAATACTCAATCCTCAATCCTCAACCCTCAATCCTCAATCCTCAATCTTCAATCATCAATACTGAATCTTCAATCCTCAATCCTCAATCCTCAATCCTCAATCCTCATTCATCAATCGTCAATCCTCAATATTCAATCCTAAATACTCAATTTTCAATACTCAATCCGCCATCATCAATCATCAATCCTCAATCCTCAGTCATCAATCCTCAATCTTCAATACTCAATCGCCAATCCTCAGTCCTCAATTCTCAATCCTCAATCCTCGTACCCCAAACCTCAATCCTCAACCCTCAGTCCTCATCCTCAATACTCAATTCTCAATCCTCAATCCTCAACCCTCAATCTTCAATCCTCAATGCTCAATCTTCAATCCTCAATCCTCAATCATCAATCCTCAATATTCAATCCTCAATACTCAATTTTCAATACTCAATCCGCCATCATCAATCATCAATCCTCAATCCTCAGTCATCAATCCTCAATCTTCAATACTCAATCGTCAATCCTCAGTCCTCAATTCTCAATCCTCAATCCTCAGACCTCAAACCTCAATCCTCAACCCTCAGCCCTCATCGTCAATCCTCAAACCTCAATCCTCAAGCCTCAATCGTCAATCCTCAACATTCAATCCTCAATACTCAATACTCAATCCTCAATCGTCAATCCTCAATCCCCAATCCTCAATCTTCAATCCTCAATCCCCAATCCTCAATCCTCAAACCTCAATCTTCAATCCACAGTACTCAATCTTCAATCCTTAATCATCAATCCTCAATCCTCAATCCTCAATAGAACATCCCGAATTCTCAGGATTCAATACTCAAACATCAAACCTCAAACCTCAGCCATCATCCTCAATCCTCAGTCCTTAATCCTCAATCCTCAATCCTCAGACCTCAAACATCAATACTCAACCCTCAGTCCTCGTCCTCAATCCACAACCCTCAATCCTCAATCCTCAATCATCAATCATCAATATTCAGTCTTCAATCCTCAATCCTCAATCCTCAATCCTCAATCCTCATTCCTCAAACCTCAATCCTCAACCCTCAGTCCTTATCCTCAATTCTCAATTCTCAATCCTCAATCCTCAATCCTCAATCTTCAATCCTCAGTAATCAATATTCAATCCTAGATCCTCAATCTCCAATCCTCAATCCTTAATCCTCAATCTTCAATCCTCAATCCCCAGTCCTCAGTCTTCAATCCTCAATGCTCCATCCTCAATCCTCTATCCTCAGTCCTCAGTCCTCAACCCTCAGTCCTCAAACCTCAATCCTCAACCGTCAGTCCTCGTCCTCAACCCTCAACTCTCAATACTCAATCCTCAATCTTCAATCATCAATACTCAATCTTCAATCCTCAATACTCAATCTTCAATCCCCAATCATCAATCCTCAATCCTCGATCCTCATTCTTCAATCCTCAATACCCAATCCTCAATCTTCAATCCTTAATCCTCAATCCCCAATTCTCAATCCTCAGTCCTCAGTCCTCAGACCTAAAACCTCAACCCTCAACCATCAGCCCTCATCCTCAATCCTCAATCCTCATTCCTCAATCCTCAACCATCAATCCTCAATTCTCAATCTTCAATCCTCAATCCTCAATCCTCATCCTCAATCCTCAATCCTCAGTTATCAATCCTCAATCTTCCTTACTCAATCCTCAATCCTCAATCCTCAATCCTCAATACTCAACCATCAACCCTCAATTCTCAATACTCAACAGAATATCCTGAATTCTCAGGATTCAATACTCAAACCTCAAACCTAAAACCTCAGCCCTCATCCTCAATCCTCAATACTCAATCCTCAATCCTCAACCCTCAATCCTCAACACTCAATCTTCAATCCTCAATCCTCAATCCTCAATCCTCAATCCTCAATCCTCAGTCATCAATCCTCAACCTTCAATACTCAATCCTCAATCCTCAATCCTCAATGCTCAATCCTCAATCCTCATTCCTCAAACATCAATCCTCAAACCTCAGTCCTCATTCTCAATTCTCAATTCTCAATCCTCAATCCTCAATCCTCAACCCTCTATCTTCAATCCTAAATAATCAATCTCCAATACTAGATCCTGAATCCCCAATCCTCAATCCTCAATACCCAATCCTAAATCTTCAATCCTCAATCCTCAATTATCAATTCTCAATCCTCAATCCTCAATCCTCTGTCCTAAAACCTCAATCCTCAACCCTCAGTCCTCATCCTCACACCTCAACCCTCAATAATCAATCCGCAATCTTCACTCATCAATACTCAATCTTCAATCCTCAATCCTCAATACTCAATCCTCAATCCTCAACCCTCAATCCTCAATCCTCAATCTTCAATCATCAATACTGAATCTTCAATCCTCAATCCTCAATCCTCAATCCTCAATCCTCATTCCTCAATCGTCAATCCTCAATATTCAATCCTAAATACTCAATTTTCAATACTCAATCCGCCATCATCAATCATCAATCCTCAATCCTCAGTCATCAATCCTCAATCTTCAATACTCAATCGCCAATCCTCAGTCCTCAATTCTCAATCCTCAATCCTCGTACCCCAAACCTCAATCCTCAACCCTCAGTCCTCATCCTCAATACTCAATTCTCAATCCTCAATCCTCAACCCTCAATCTTCAATCCTCAATACTCAATCTTCAATCCTCAATCCTCAATCATCAATCCTCAATATTCAATCCTCAATACTCAATTTTCAATACTCAATCCGCCATCATCAATCATCAATCCTCAATCCTCAGTCATCAATCCTCAATCTTCAATACTCAATCGTCAATCCTCAGTCCTCAATTCTCAATCCTCAATCCTCAGACCTCAAACCTCAATCCTCAACCCTCAGCCCTCATCGTCAATCCTCAAACCTCAATCCTCAAGCCTCAATCGTCAATCCTCAACATTCAATCCTCAATACTCAATACTCAATCCTCAATCGTCAATCCTCAATCCCCAATCCTCAATCTTCAATCCTCAATCCCCAATCCTCAATCCTCAAACCTCAATCTTCAATCCACAGTACTCAATCTTCAATCCTTAATCATCAATCCTCAATCCTCAATCCTCAATAGAACATCCCGAATTCTCAGGATTCAATACTCAAACATCAAACCTCAAACCTCAGCCATCATCCTCAATCCTCAGTCCTTAATCCTCAATCCTCAATCCTCAGACCTCAAACATCAATACTCAACCCTCAGTCCTCGTCCTCAATCCACAACCCTCAATCCTCAATCCTCAATCATCAATCATCAATATTCAGTCTTCAATCCTCAATCCTCAATCCTCAATCCTCAATCCTCATTCCTCAAACCTCAATCCTCAACCCTCAGTCCTTATCCTCAATTCTCAATTCTCAATCCTCAATCCTCAATCCTCAATCTTCAATCCTCAGTAATCAATATTCAATCCTAGATCCTCAATCTCCAATCCTCAATCCTTAATCCTCAATCTTCAATCCTCAATCCCCAGTCCTCAGTCTTCAATCCTCAATGCTCCATCCTCAATCCTCTATCCTCAGTCCTCAGTCCTCAACCCTCAGTCCTCAAACCTCAATCCTCAACCGTCAGCCCTCGTCCTCAACCCTCAACTCTCAATACTCAATCCTCAATCTTCAATCATCAATACTCAATCTTCAATCCTCAATACTCAATCTTCAATCCCCAATCATCAATCCTCAATCCTCGATCCTCATTCTTCAATCCTCAATACCCAATGCTCAATCTTCAATCCTTAATCCTCAATCCTCAATTCTCAATCCTCAGTCCTCAGTCCTCAGACCTAAAACCTCAACCCTCAACCATCAGCCCTCATCCTCAATCCTCAATCCTCATTCCTCAATCCTCAACCCTCAATCCTCAACACTCAATCTTCAATCCTCAATCCTCAATCCTCAATCCTCAATCCTCAATCCTCAGTCATCAATCCTCAACCTTCAATACTCAATCCTCAATCCTCAATCCTCAATTCTCAATCCTCAATCCTCATTCCTCAAACATCAATCCTCAAACCTCAGTCCTCATTCTCAATTCTCAATTCTCAATCCTCAATCCTCAATCCTCAACCCTCTATCTTCAATCCTAAATAATCAATCTCCAATACTAGATCCTGAATCCCCAATCCTCAATCCTCAATACCCAATCCTAAATCTTCAATCCTCAATCCTCAATTATCAATTCTCAATCCTCAATCCTCAATCCTCTGTCCTAAAACCTCAATCCTCAACCCTCAGTCCTCATCCTCAAACCTCAACCCTCAATAATCAATCCGCAATCTTCACTCAGCAATACTCAATCTTCAATCCTCAATCCTCAATACTCAATCCTCAATCCTCAACCCTCAATCCTCAATCCTCAATCTTCAATCATCAATACTGAATCTTCAATCCTCAATCCTCAATCCTCAATCCTCAATCCTCATTCCTCAAACCTCAATCCTCAACCCTCAGTCCTTATCCTCAATTCTCAATTCTCAATCCTCAAGCCTCAATCCTCAATTTTCAATCCTCAGTAATCAATTTTCAATCCTAGATCCTCAATCCCCAATCCTCAATCCTTAATCCTCAATCTTCAATCCTCAATACTCAATCTTCAATCCTCAGTCCTCAGTCCTCAATCCTCAATTCTGAATTCACAATCCTGAATCCTCAATCTTCAGCCCTCAGTCCTCAACAATCAGCTGTCAATTCTCAATCCTCAATAGCATATCATTAATTCACAGTTTTCAATACTCATTGCTCAATCTGCAATCTTCAAATATCTACCCACAAACATCAATTCTCATCACACAACCCTCAACATTCAGTCCACAATCCTCAATCTTCAATCCTCAATCCTCAATCCTCAAACCTCAATCGACAATCTTCAACCATCAATACTCTATCATCAGTCCTCAATTCTCAATCCTCAACCCTCAATCCTCATTCCTCAATCTTCAATCCTCAATCCTCAATCCTCAATCCTCAATCCTCATTCTTCAATCCTCAATACCCAATCCTCAATCTTCAATCCTCAAACCTCAATAACCCATTCTCAATCCTCAATCCTCAGTCGTCAGTCCTCAAACCACAATCCTCAACCCTCAGCCCTAAATCCTCAATCCTCAACCCTTACTCCTCAGTCCTCAACCATCAATCCTCAATACTCAATTTTCAATCCTCAATCCTCAATCCTCAATCCTCAATCCTCAATGCTAAATCCTCAATCATCAATACTCAATCTTCAATACTCAATCCTCAATCCTCAATCCTGAATCCTCAATACTAAAGCATCAATACTCAATTCTCAATACTCAAAAGAACATCCTGAATTCTCAGGATCCAATACTCAAACCTCAAACCTCAAACCTCAGCCATCATCCTCAATCCTCAATCCTCAATCATCAATCCTCAACCTTCAATCCTCAACACTCAGCCTTCAACCCTCAATCCTCAATCCTCAATCCTCAATCCTCAATCCTCAATCTTCAATCCTCAATACTCAATCTTCAATCCTCAATACTCAATCCTCAATCCTCAATATTCAATCCCCAATACTCAATCTTCAGTCCTCAATCCGCAATCATCAATCCTCAATCCTCATTCCTCAGTCATCAATCCTCAAACTTCAGTCCTCATCCTCAATTCTCAATCCTCAACCCTCAATCCTCAAACCACAATCCTCAACTGTCAGTCCTCGTCCTCAATCCTCAACCCTCAGTCCTCAATCCTCAATTTTCAATCATCAATACTCAATCTTCAATCCTCAACATTCAATCCTCAATCCTCAATCCTCAATCTTCAACCATCAATACTCATTCATCAGTCCTCAATTCTCAATCCTCAATCCTCAATCCTCAATACTCAATCGTCAGTCTTCAATCCTCAATACTCAATATTCAATCCACAATCCTGGATCCTCAATCCTCAATCCTCATTCTTCAATCCTCAATACCCAATCCTCAACCTTCAGTACTCAATCCTCAATCCTCAATTCTCAACACTCAATCCTCAGACCTCAGTCCTCAAACCTCAATCCTCAACCCTCAGCCCTCATCCTCAATCCTCAATCCTCAACCTCAATCCTCAATCTTCAATCCTCAATACCCAATCCTAAATCTTCAATCCTCAATCCTCAATTATCAATTCTCAATCCTCAGTCCTCAATCCTCTGTCCTCAAACCTCAATCCTCAACCCTCAGTCCTCGTCCTCAAACCTCAACCCTCAATAATCATTCCGCAATCTTCACTCATCAATACTCAATCTTCAATCCTCAATCCTCAATACTCAATCCTCAATCCTCAGTCCTCAAACTTCAAAACTCATTCCGTCAATCCTCAATATTCAACACACAACCCTCAGCCATCAATCCAAAATTCTCAATACTCAATAGAAGATCCTGAATTCTCAGTTTTCAATACTCAATCCTCAATCTCCAATCTTCAAATCTCCATTCACAAACATCAATTCTCATCACTCAGCCCTCAACACTCATTTCCCAATCGTCAATCTTCAATACTCAATCCTCAATCCTCAATCTTCAATCCTCAATACTCAATCTTCAATCCTCAGTCCTCAATTCTCAATCCTCAATCTTCAATCCTCTATACCGAATCCTCAATCCTCAATCCCCATTCTTCAATCCTCAATACCCAATCCTCAATCTTCGATCCTCAATCCTCAATCCTCGATTCTCAATCCTAAATCCTCAACCCTCAATCCTCAACACTCAATCGTCAGTCTTCAATCCTCAATACTCAATCTTCTATCCTCAATCCTCAATACTCAATCCTCAATCCTCATTCTTCAATCCTCAACACCCAATCCTCAATCTTCAATCCTCAATCCTCAATCCTTAATTCTCAACCCTCAATCCTCAGTCCTCAGTCCTCAAACCTCAATCCTCAATCTTCAGCCCTCATCCTGGATCCTCAAACCTAAATCTTCAATCCTCAATCCACAATCCTCATGCCTCAATCCTCAATCCTCAATCATCAGTCCTCAAACCTCAATCCTGAATCCTCAACCCTCAGTCCTCAACCTTCAGACTTCAGACCTCAACAATCAGTTGTCAATCCTCAATCCTCAATAGAATATCATCAATTCACAGTTTTCAATACTAAATTCTCGGTCTGCAATCTTCGAATCTCTATCCACAAACATCAATCCTCATCACTCAACCATCAACACTCAGTCACCAATCCTCAATCTTCAATCCTCTATCCTCTATCCTCAATCCTCAATCCTGAATCCTCAATCCTCAATCCTCAACCCTCAATCATCAATCCTCAATCCTCAATCTTCAATCCTCAATTCTCAATCTTCAATCCTCAATACTCAATCCTCAATCCTCAATATTCAATCCCCAATACTCAATCTTCAGTCCTCAATCCGCAATCATCAATCCTCAATCCTCAATCCTCAGTCATCAATCCTCAAACTTCAGTCCTCATCCTCAATTCTCAATCCTCAACCCTCAATCCTCAAACCACAATCCTCAACTGTCAGTCCTCGTCCTCAATCCTCAACCCTCAGTCCTCAATCCTCAATGTTCAATCATCAATACTCAATCTTCAATCCTCAACACTCAATCCTCAATCCTCATTCCTCAAACGTCAATCCTCAACCCTCAGTCCTTATCCTCAATTCTCAATTCTCAATCCTCAATCCTCAATCCTCAATCTTCGATCCTCTATAATCAATTTTCAATCCTAGATCCTCAATCCCCAATCCTCAATCCTTAATCCTCAATTTTCAATCCTCAATACTCAATCTTCAATCCTCAGTCCTCAGTCCTCAATCCTCAATTCTGAATTCTCAATCCTGAATCCTCAATCTTCAGCCCTCAGTCCTCAACAATCAGCTGTCAATTCTCAATCCTCAATAGAATATCATCAATTCACAGTTTTCAATACTCAATGCTCAATCTGCAATCTTCAAATATCTATACACAAACATCAATCCTCATCACACAACCCTCAACACTCAGTCCACAATCCTCAATCCTCAATCCTCAATCCTCAATATTCAATCGTCAGTCTTCAATCCTCAATACTCAATATTCAATCCACAATCCTGGATCCTCAATCCTCAATCCTCATTCTTCAATCCTCAATACCCAATCGTCAACCTTCAATACTCAATCCTCAATCCTCAATTCTCAATACTCAATCCTCAGACCTCAGTCCTCAAACCTCAATCCTCAACCCTCAGCCCTCATCCTCAATCCTCAATCCTCAACCTCAATCCTCAATCTTCAATCCTCAATACTCAATCTTCATTCTTCAATCCTCAGTCCTCAAACCTCAATTCTGAATCCTCAATACTGAATCCTCAACCTACAGCCCTCAGTCCTCAACAATCAGTTGTCAATCCTCAATCCTCAGTATAATGTCCTCAATTCACAGTTTTCAATACTCAATACTCAATCTGCAATCTTCAAATCTCTATCCACAAATATCAATTCTCATCAGTCAACCCTCAACACTCAGTACTCAATGTTCAATCCTCAATCCTCAATTCTCAATCTTCGATCTTCAATACTGAATCTTCAATCCTCAATACTCAATCCTCAGTCCTCAATCCTCAATCCTGAATATTCAATCCTCAGTCCCCAATCCTCAATCCTCAATCCTCAATCCTCATTCTTCAATCCTCAATACACAATCCTCAATCTTCAATCCTCAATCCTCAATCCTCAATTCTCAATCCTCAATCCTCAGTCCTCAGACCTCAAACCTCAATCCTCAACCCTCAGCCCTCATCGTCAATCCTCAAACCTCAATCCTAAATCCTCAATCGTCAATCCTCAATCCTCAATGTTCAATCCACAATACTCAACCTTCAAACCTCAATCCTCAATCCTCAATACTCAATATTCAATCCTCAATACTCAACTTTCAATAGTCAATCCGCAATCATCAATCCTCACTCCTGAATCCTCACTCATCAAGCCTCAATCTTCAATACTCAATCGTCAATCCTCAGTCCTCAATCCTCAGCCCTCAGTCCTCGTCATCAATCCTCCACCCTCAATAATCAACCCGCAATCTTCAATCATCAATACTCAATCTTCAATCCTCAATCCTCAATACTCAATCCGCAATCATCAATCCTCAATCCTCAATCCTCAGTCATCAATCCTCAATCTTCAATACTCAATCGTCAATCCTCAGTCCTCAATCCTCAATCCTCAATCCTCGTATCACAAACCTCAATCCTCAACCCTAAGTCCCCATCCTCAACTCTCAATTCTCAACCCTCAATCCTCAACCCTCAATCTTGAATCCTCAATAATCAATCTCCAATCCTAGATCCCCAATCCCTAATCCTCAATCCTTAATCCTCAATCTTCAATCCTCAATCCCCAGTCCTCAATCTTCAATCCTCAATGCTCAATCCTCAATCCTCAACCCTCAGTCCTCAATCCTCAATCCTCAATCCACAATCCTCAATCCTCATTCCTCAATCCTCAATCCTCAATCCCCAATCCTCAATATTCAATCCTCAATCCTCAATCCTCAATACTCAATCCTCAATCTTCAATCCTCAATAGTCAATCTTCAATCCTCAATCCTCAATCCTCAATCCTCAATACTCAATCCTCAATCCTCAATCCTCAATCCTCAAGCCTCATCCTTCAATACTCAATACCCAATCCTCAATCTTCAATACTCAATCCTCAATCCTCAATAATCAATCTTCAGTCCTCAATCCTCAGTCCTCAAACCTCAATTCTGAATCCTCAATCCTGAATCCTTAACCTTCAGCCCTTAGTCCTCAACAATCAGTTGACAATCCACAATCCTCAATAGAATATCCTCAATTCACAGCTTTCAATACTCAATACTCAATCTGCAATCTTCAAACCTCTATCCACAAACATCAATTCTCGTCACACAACCCTCGACACTCAGTCCTCAATGTTCAATCCTCAATCTTCAATGCACAATCCTCAATCGTCAATCTTCAATCCTCAATACTCAATCTTCAATCCTCAATCCTCAATCCTCAATCCTCAATCCTCATTCGTCAATCCTAAATACCCAATGCTCAATCTTCAATCCTCAATCCTCAATCCTCAATTCTCAATCCTCAATCCTCAGTCCTCAGTGCTTAAACCTCAATCCTCAACCCTCAGACCTCATCCTCAATCCTCAATCCTCAATCCTCAATCCTCAATCCTCAATCCTCAATCCTCAATCCTCAATACTCAATCTTTAATCCTCAATCCTCAACCCTCAATCTTCAATCCTCAGCCCTCAATACTCAATCCTCAATCCTCAATCCGCAATCCTCAATTCTCAATCCTCAATCCTCAATAATCAATCTTCAATCCTCAATCCTCAGTCCTCAAACCTCAATTCTGAATCCTCAATCCTGAATCCTCAATCTTCAGCCCTCAGTCCTCAACAGTCAGTTGACAATCCTCAATCCTCAATAGAATATCCTCAGTTCACAGTTTTCAATACTCAATACTCAATCTGCAATCTTCAAACCTCTATCCACAAACATCAATTCTCATCACTCAACCCTCAACACACAGTCCTCAATGTTCAATCCTCAATCCTCAATCCACAATCCTCAATCGTCAATTTTCAATCCTCAATCTCCAGTCCTCAATCTTCAATCGTCAGTGCTCAATCCTCAATCCTCAATCCTCAGTCATCAATCCACAATCCTCAATCCTCAAACCTCAATCCTCAACCGTCAGTCCTCGTCCTCAATCCTCAACACTCAATCCTCAATACTCAATCTTCAATCATCAATACTCAATATTCAATCCTCAATCTTCAATCCTCAATCCTCAATCCTCAATCCTCAATCCTCAATATTCAACACACAACCCTCAACCACCAATCCTCAATACTCAACCATCAATCCTCAATTCTCAATACCCAATAGAGTATCTGAATTCTCATGGTTCAATTCTCAATCCACAATATTCAATAATCAAATCTCAATCCTCAAA
Source organism: Calliopsis andreniformis (assembly GCF_051401765.1). Lineage (NCBI taxonomy): Eukaryota > Metazoa > Arthropoda > Insecta > Hymenoptera > Andrenidae > Calliopsis > Calliopsis andreniformis. Next base: position 2,164,473 of record NW_027480503.1, read on the forward strand.
CATCAATTCTCAACACTCAATCCTCAACACTCAGTCCTCTGTCTTCAATCCTCCATCCTCAACCCACAATCCTCAAGCGTCAATCCTCAATCCTCAATCCTCAACACTCAATGCTCAGTCCTCAAACCTCAATCCCGAATCCTCAATCCTGAATCCTCAATCTTTAGCCCTCAGTCCTCAACAATCAATTGTCAATCCTCAATCCTCATTAGAATATCCTCAATTCACAGTTTTCAAAACTCAATCCCCATTCTTCAATCTTCAAATCTCAATCCACAAACATCAATTCCCATCACTCAAACCTCAACACTAAGTCCTCAATCTTCAATCCTCAACCCTCAATCCTCAACCTTCAATCCTCAATACTCAATCTTCAATCCTCAATCCTCAATTCCGATTCCTAAATACTCAGTCCTCAATCGTCAATCCTCAATCCCCAATCCTCAACCTTCAATCCTCAATCCTCAATCCTCAATCCTCAATCCTCAATCTTCAATCCTCAATACTCAATCTTCAATCCTCAATCATCAATCCTCAATCCTCAATCCTCAATAGAACATCCTGAATTCTCAGGATTCAATACTCAGACCTCAAACCTCAAACCTCAGCCATCATCCGCAATTCTCAATCCTCAATCCTCAATCCTCAACGTTCAATTCGCAATACCCAATCATCAATCTTCAATCCTCAATCCTGAATCCTCAATCCTCAATCCTCAATCCTTAATCCTCAATCCTCAATCCTTAGTCCTCAATCCTCAATCCTGAATCCTCAATCCTGAATCCTCAATCTTCAGACCTAAGTCCTCAACAATCAGTTGTCAATTCACAATCCTCAATAGAATATCATCAATTCACAGTTTTCAATACTCAATACTCAATCTGCAATCTTTAAACCTCTATCCACAAACATCAATTCTCATAACTCAACCCTCAACACTCAGTCCCCAATCCTCAATCTTCAATCCTCAATTCTCAATCCTCAATCCTCAATCCTCAATCCTCAATCCTCAATCCTCAACGTTCAATTCGCAATACCCAATCCTCAATCTTCAATCCTCAATCCTCAATCCGCAATCCTCAATCCACAATCCTTAATCCTCAATCCTCAATCCTCAGTCCTCAATCCTCAATCCTGAATCCTCAATCCTGAATCCTCAATCTTCAGACCTAAGTCCTCAACAATCAGTTGTCAATTCACAATCCTCAATAGAATATCATCAATTCACAGTTTTTAATACTCAATACTCAATCTGCAATCTTTAAACCTCTATCCACAAACATCAATTCTCATAGCTCAACCCTCAACACTCAGTCCCCAATCCTCAATCTTCAATCCTCAATTCTCAATCCTCAATCCTCAATCCTCAATCCTCAATCTTCAATCGTCAATACTCAATCATCAATCCTCAATACTCAATCCTCAATCCTCAATCCTCAACCCTCGACCGTCAGTCTTCAAACCTCAATACTCAATCTTCAATCCTCAATCCTCAATCCTCAATCCTCAATCCTCAATCCTCAACGTTCAATTCGCAATACCCAATCCTCAATCTTCAATCCTCAATCCTCAATCCGCAATCCTCAATCCACTATCCTTAATCCTCAATCCTCAATCCTCAGTCCTCAATCCTCAATCCTGAATCCTCAATCTTCAGCCCTCAGTCCTCAACAATCAGGTGACAATCCTCAATCCTCAATAGAATATCCTCAACTCACAGTTTTCAATACACAATATTCAATCTGCAGTCCTCAAATCTCTATCCACAAACATCAATTCTCATCACTCAACCCTCAACACTCAGTCCTCAATGTTCAAACCTCAATCCTCAGTTCTCAATCTTCAATCTTCAATACTCAATCCTCAATCTTCAATCCTCAATACACAATCCTCAATCCTCAAGCCTCATCCTTCAATCCTCAATACCCAACCCTCAATCTTCAATACTCAATCCTCAATCCTCAATAATCAATCTTCAATCCTCAATCCTCAATCCTCAATCCTCAATCCTCATTCGTCAACCCTAAATACCCAATCCTCAATCTTCAATCATCAATACTCAATCTTCAACCCTCAATCCTCAATACTCAAACCTCAATCCTCAATCCTCAATCCTCAATCCTCAATCCTCAATCTTCAATCCTCAATACTCAATCATCAATCCTCAATCCTCAATCCTCAATCCTCAATCCTCAACCCTCAATTGTCAGTCTTCAAACCTCAATACTCAATCTTCAATCCACAATCCTCAATCCTCAATCTTCACGCCTCATCATTCAATCCTCAATACCCAATCCTCAATCTTCAATACTCAATCCTCAATCCTCAATAATCAATCTTCAATCCTCAATCCTCAGTCCTCAAACCTCAATTCTGAATCCTCAATCCTGAATCCTCAATCTTCAGCACTCAGTCCTCAACAATCAGTTGTCAATTCTCAATCCTCAATAGAATATCATCAATTCACAGTTTCTGTACTCAATACTCAATGTGCAATCTTTAAATCACTATCCACAAACATCAATTCTCATCACTCAACCCTCAACACTCAGTCCCCAATCCTCAATCTTCAATCCTCAATCCTCAAGCCTCATCCTTCAATCCTCAATACCCAACCCTCAATCTTCAATACTCAATCCTCAATCCTCAATAATCAATCTTCAATCCTCAATCCTCAATCCTCAATCCTCAATCCTCATTCGTCAACCCTAAATACCCAATCCTCAATCTTCAATCATCAATACTCAATCTTCAACCCTCAATCCTCAATACTCAAACCTCAATCCTCAATCCTCAATACCCAATCCTCAATCTTCAATACTCAATCCTCAATCCTCAATAATCAATCTTCAATCCTCAATCCTCAGTCCTCAAACCTCAATTCTGAATCCTCAATCCTGAATCCTTAATCTTCAGCCCTTAGTCCTCAACAATCAGTTGACAATTCTCAATCCTCAATAGAATATCATCAATTCACGGTTTTCAATACTCAATACTCAATCTGCAATCTTTAAACCTGTATCCACAAACATCAATTCTCATAACTCAACCCTCAACACTCTGTCCCCAATGCTCAATCTTCAATACTCAATTCTCAATCCTCAATCCTCAATCCTCAATCCTCAATCTTCAATCCTCAATACACAATCATCAATCCTCAATACTCAATCCTCAATCCTCAATCCTCAATCCTCAATCCTCATTCTTCAATCCTCAATATCCAATCCCCAATCTTCAATCCTCAATCCTCAATCCTCAATTCTCAATCCTCAATCCTCAGTCCTCAGCCCTAGAACCTCAATCCTCAACCCTCAGTCCTCGTCCTCAATCCTCAACCCTCAATAATCCATCCGCAATCTTCAATCATCAATACTCAAACTTCTACCCTCAATCCTCAATACTCAAACCTCAATCCTCAATACTCAATCCTCAGTCCTCAGTCCGCAGTCTTCAATACTCAATCCTCCAATCCCCAATATTCAACACACAACCCTCAACCATCAATCCAAAATTCTCAATACTCAATAGAATATCCTGCATTCTCAGTTTTCAATACCCAATCCTCAATCTTCGATCTTCAAATCTCCATCCACAAACATCAATTCTCATCACTCAACCCTCAACGCTCAGTCCTCAATCTTCAATCCTCAATCCTTAATCCTCAATCTTCAATCCTCAATACTCAACATTCAATCCTCAATCCTCAATTCTCAATCCTCAATCCTCAATACTCCATCGTCAATCCCCAATCCCCAATCCTCAAGCTTCGAACCTCAATCCTCAATCCTCAATCCTCAATCCTCAATCCTCAATCTTCAATCCTCAATACTCAATCATCAATCCTCAATCCTCAATTCTCAATCCTCAATCCTTAATCCTCAATCTTCAATCCTCATTCCCCTGTCCTCAATCTTCAATCCTCCATGCCCAATCCTCAAGCCTCAATCCTCAGTCCTCAATTCTCAACCCTCAGACCTCGTCCTCAATCCTCAACCCTCAATAATCAATCCGCAATATTCAATCATCAATACTCAATCAATCCTCAATCCTCAATTCTCAATCCTCAATCCTCAATACTCAATCCCCAGTCCTCAGTCATCAATCTTCAATACTCGATCCGCCAGTCCTCAATATACAGCACACAACCCTCAACCATCAATCCTCAATACTCAACCATCAATCCTCAATTCTCAATACTCAGTAGAATATCCTGAATCCTCGGTTTTCAATACTCAATCCTCAATCATCAATCTTCAAATCTCCATCCACAAACATCAATTCTCATCTCTCAAACCTCAACACACAGTCCTCAATCTTCAATCCTCAATCCTCAATCCTCAATCTTCAATCCTCAATACTCAACCTTCAATCCTCAATCCTCAATTCTCGATCCTCAATCCTCAATACTCAATCGTCAATCCCCAATCCCCAATCCTCAACCTTCAATCCTCAATCCTCAATCCTCAATCCTCAATCCTCAATTCTCAATCTTCAATCCCAAATACTCAATCTTCAACCCTCAATCCTCAATCCTCAATCCTCAATCCTCATTCTTCAATCCTCAATACCCAATACTCAATCTTCAATCCTCAATGCTCAATCCTCAATTCTCAATCAGCAATCCTCAATCCTCAGACCTCAAACATCAGTACTCAACCCTGAGTCCCCGTCGTCAGTCCACAACCCTCAATCCTCAATCCTCAATCCTCAATCCTCAATCCTCAATCCTCAACGTTCAATTCGCAATACCCAATCCTCAATCTTCAATCCTCAATCCTCAATCCGCAATCCTCAATCCACAATCCTTAATCCTCAATCCTCAATCCTCAGTCCTCAATCCTCAATCCTGAATCCTCAATCCTGAATCCTCAATCTTCAGACCTAAGTCCTCAACAATCAGTTGTCAATTCACAATCCTCAATAGAATATCATCAATTCACAGTTTTTAATACTCAATACTCAATCTGCAATCTTTAAACCTCTATCCACAAACATCAATTCTCATAGCTCAACCCTCAACACTCAGTCCCCAATCCTCAATCTTCAATCCTCAATTCTCAATCCTCAATCCTCAATCCTCAATCCTCAATCTTCAATCGTCAATACTCAATCATCAATCCTCAATACTCAATCCTCAATCCTCAATCCTCAACCCTCGACCGTCAGTCTTCAAACCTCAATACTCAATCTTCAATCCTCAATCCTCAATCCTCAATCCTCAATCCTCAATCCTCAACGTTCAATTCGCAATACCCAATCCTCAATCTTCAATCCTCAATCCTCAATCCGCAATCCTCAATCCACTATCCTTAATCCTCAATCCTCAATCCTCAGTCCTCAATCCTCAATCCTGAATCCTCAATCTTCAGCCCTCAGTCCTCAACAATCAGGTGACAATCCTCAATCCTCAATAGAATATCCTCAACTCACAGTTTTCAATACACAATATTCAATCTGCAGTCCTCAAATCTCTATCCACAAACATCAATTCTCATCACTCAACCCTCAACACTCAGTCCTCAATGTTCAAACCTCAATCCTCAGTTCTCAATCTTCAATCTTCAATACTCAATCTTTAATCCTCAATCCTCAACCCTCAATCTTCAATCCTCAGTCCTCAATATTCAATCCTCAATCCTCAATCCTCAAGCCTCATCCTTCAATCCTCAATACCCAACCCTCAATCTTCAATACTCAATCCTCAATCCTCAATAATCAATCTTCAATCCTCAATCCTCAATCCTCAATCCTCAATCCTCATTCGTCAACCCTAAATACCCAATCCTCAATCTTCAATCATCAATACTCAATCTTCAACCCTCAATCCTCAATACTCAAACCTCAATCCTCAATCCTCAATCCTCAATCCTCAATCCTCAATCTTCAATCCTCAATACTCAATCATCAATCCTCAATCCTCAATCCTCAATCCTCAATCCTCAACCCTCAATCGTCAGTCTTCAAACCTCAATACTCAATCTTCAATCCACAATCCTCAATCCTCAATCTTCACGCCTCATCATTCAATCCTCAATACCCAATCCTCAATCTTCAATACTCAATCCTCAATCCTCAATAATCAATCTTCAATCCTCAATCCTCAGTCCTCAAACCTCAATTCTGAATCCTCAATCCTGAATCCTCAATCTTCAGCACTCAGTCCTCAACAATCAGTTGTCAATTCTCAATCCTCAATAGAATATCATCAATTCACAGTTTCTGTACTCAATACTCAATGTGCAATCTTTAAATCACTATCCACAAACATCAATTCTCATCACTCAACCCTCAACACTCAGTCCCCAATCCTCAATCTTCAATCCTCAATCCTCAAGCCTCATCCTTCAATCCTCAATACCCAACCCTCAATCTTCAATACTCAATCCTCAATCCTCAATAATCAATCTTCAATCCTCAATCCTCAATCCTCAATCCTCAATCCTCATTCGTCAACCCTAAATACCCAATCCTCAATCTTCAATCATCAATACTCAATCTTCAACCCTCAATCCTCAATACTCAAACCTCAATCCTCAATCCTCAATACCCAATCCTCAATCTTCAATACTCAATCCTCAATCCTCAATAATCAATCTTCAATCCTCAATCCTCAGTCCTCAAACCTCAATTCTGAATCCTCAATCCTGAATCCTTAATCTTCAGCCCTTAGTCCTCAACAATCAGTTGACAATTCTCAATCCTCAATAGAATATCATCAATTCACGGTTTTCAATACTCAATACTCAATCTGCAATCTTTAAACCTGTATCCACAAACATCAATTCTCATAACTCAACCCTCAACACTCTGTCCCCAATGCTCAATCTTCAATACTCAATTCTCAATCCTCAATCCTCAATCCTCAATCCTCAATCTTCAATCCTCAATACACAATCATCAATCCTCAATACTCAATCCTCAATCCTCAATCCTCAATCCTCAATCCTCATTCTTCAATCCTCAATATCCAATCCCCAATCTTCAATCCTCAATCCTCAATCCTCAATTCTCAATCCTCAATCCTCAGTCCTCAGCCCTAGAACCTCAATCCTCAACCCTCAGTCCTCGTCCTCAATCCTCAACCCTCAATAATCCATCCGCAATCTTCAATCATCAATACTCAAACTTCTACCCTCAATCCTCAATACTCAAACCTCAATCCTCAATACTCAATCCTCAGTCCTCAGTCCGCAGTCTTCAATACTCAATCCTCCAATCCCCAATATTCAACACACAACCCTCAACCATCAATCCAAAATTCTCAATACTCAATAGAATATCCTGCATTCTCAGTTTTCAATACCCAATCCTCAATCTTCGATCTTCAAATCTCCATCCACAAACATCAATTCTCATCACTCAACCCTCAACGCTCAGTCCTCAATCTTCAATCCTCAATCCTTAATCCTCAATCTTCAATCCTCAATACTCAACATTCAATCCTCAATCCTCAATTCTCAATCCTCAATCCTCAATACTCCATCGTCAATCCCCAATCCCCAATCCTCAACCTTCGAACCTCAATCCTCAATCCTCAATCCTCAATCCTCAATCCTCAATCTTCAATCCTCAATACTCAATCATCAATCCTCAATCCTCAATTCTCAATCCTCAATCCTTAATCCTCAATCTTCAATCCTCATTCCCCTGTCCTCAATCTTCAATCCTCCATGCCCAATCCTCAAGCCTCAATCCTCAGTCCTCAATTCTCAACCCTCAGACCTCGTCCTCAATCCTCAACCCTCAATAATCAATCCGCAATATTCAATCATCAATACTCAATCAATCCTCAATCCTCAATTCTCAATCCTCAATCCTCAATACTCAATCCCCAGTCCTCAGTCATCAATCTTCAATACTCGATCCGCCAGTCCTCAATATACAGCACACAACCCTCAACCATCAATCCTCAATACTCAACCATCAATCCTCAATTCTCAATACTCAGTAGAATATCCTGAATCCTCGGTTTTCAATACTCAATCCTCAATCATCAATCTTCAAATCTCCATCCACAAACATCAATTCTCATCTCTCAAACCTCAACACACAGTCCTCAATCTTCAATCCTCAATCCTCAATCCTCAATCTTCAATCCTCAATACTCAACCTTCAATCCTCAATCCTCAATTCTCGATCCTCAATCCTCAATACTCAATCGTCAATCCCCAATCCCCAATCCTCAACCTTCAATCCTCAATCCTCAATCCTCAATCCTCAATCCTCAATTCTCAATCTTCAATCCCAAATACTCAATCTTCAACCCTCAATCCTCAATCCTCAATCCTCAATCCTCATTCTTCAATCCTCAATACCCAATACTCAATCTTCAATCCTCAATGCTCAATCCTCAATTCTCAATCAGCAATCCTCAATCCTCAGACCTCAAACATCAGTACTCAACCCTGAGTCCTCGTCGTCAGTCCACAACCCTCAATCCTCAATCCTCAATCTTCAATCCTCAATAATCAATTTTCAATCCTCAATCCTCAATCCTCAATCCTCAATCCTCAATCTTCATTCCTCAATACCCAATCCCCAATGTTCAATCCGCAATACCCAATCTTCAATACTCAGTCGTCAATCCTCAATCCTCAATCCTCAATCCTCAACCCTCAGTCCTCAAACCTCAATCCTGAATCCTCAATCCTGAATCCTCAATCTTCAGCACTCAGTCCTCAACAATCAGTTGTCAATTCTCAATCCTCAATAGAATATCATCAATTCACAGTTTTCAGTACTCAATACTCAATCTGCAATCTTTAAATCACTATCCACAAACATCAATTCTCATCACTCAACCCTCAACACTCAGTCCCCAATCCTCAATCTTCAATCCTCAATCCTCAATCCTCAATCCTCAATCTTCAATCCTCAATACTCAATCATCAATCCTCAATCCTCAATCCTCAATCCTCAATCCTCAATCCTCAATTGTCTGTCTTCAAACCTCAATACTCAATCTTCAATCCTCAATCCTCAATCCTCAATCCTCAAGCCTCATTCGTCAACCCTAAATACCCAATCCTCAATCTTCAATCATCAATACTCAATCTTCATTCCTCAATACCCAATCCCCAATGTTCAATCCGCAATACCCAATCTTCAATACTCAGTCGTCAATCCTCAATCCTCAATCCTCAAACCTCAACCCTCAGTCCTCAAACCTCAATCCTGAATCCTCAATCCTGAATCCTCAATCTTCAGCACTCAGTCCTCAACAATCAGTTGACAATCCTCAATCCTCAATAGAATATCCTCAATTCACAGCTTTCAATACTCAATACTCAATCTGCAATCTTCAAACCTCTATCCACAAACATCAATTCTCATCACACAACCCTCGACACTCAGTCCTCAATGTTCAATCCTCAATCTTCAATGCACAATCCTCAATCGTCAATCTTCAATCCTCAATACTCAATCTTCAATCCTCAATCCTCAATCCTCAATCCTCATTCGTCAATCCTAAATACCCAATCCTCAATCTTCAATCCTCAATCCTCAATCCTCAATTCTCAATCCTCAATCCTCAGTCCTCAGTGCTTAAACCTCAATCCTCAACCCTCAGCCCTCATCCTCAATCCTCAATCCTCAATCCTCAATCCTCAATCCTCAATCTTCAATCCTCAATACTCAATCTTTAATCCTCAATCCTCAACCCTCAATCTTCAATCCTCAGCCCTCAATACTCAATCCTCAATCCTCAATGCGCAATTCTCAATCATCAATCCTCAATCTTCAATACTCAATCCTCAATCCTCAATCCTCAATCCTCAATCCTCAATCTTCAATCCTCAATACTCAATCATCAATCCTCAATCCTCAATCCTCAATCCTCAATCCTCAACCCTCAATCGTCAGTCTTCAAACCTCAATACTCAATCTTCAATCCTCAATCCTCAACCCTCAATCCTCAATCCTCGTTCTTCAATTCTCAATACCCAATCCTCAATCTTCAACACTCTATCCTCAATCCTCAATTCTCAATCCTCAATCCTCAGTCCTCAGTACTCAAACCTCAATACTCAACCCTCAGCCCTCATCCTCAATCCTCAATCCTCAATCCTCAATCCTCAATCTTCAATCATCGATACTCAATCTTCAATCCTCAATCCTCAGTCCTCAAACCTCAATTCTGAATCCTCAATCCTGATTCCTCAATCTTCAGCCCTCAGTCCTCAACAATCAGTTGTCAACCCTGAATCCTCATTAGAATATCCTCAGTTCACAGCTTTCAATGCTCATTACTCAATCTGCAATCTTCAAACCTGTATCCACAAACATCAATTCTCATCACTCAACCCTCAAGGCTCAGCCCTCAACGTTCAATCCTCAATCCTCAGTCCAAAATCCTCAATCGTCAATCTTCAATCCTCAATCCCCAGTCCTCAATCTTCAATCCTCAATGCTCAATCCTAAATCCTCAATCCCTAGTCCTCAATCCTCAATCCTCAATCCTCAAACCTCAATCCTCAACCGTCAGTCCTCTTCCTCAATCCTCAACACTCAATCCTCAATCCTCAATCTTCAATTATCAATACTCAATATTCAATCCTCAATCTTCAATCCTCCATCATCAATCCTCAATCCCCAATATTCAACACACAACCCTCAACCACCAATCCTCAATACTCAACCGTCAATCCTCAATTCTCAATACTCAATAGAGTATCCTGAATTCTCATGGTTCAATACTCAATGCACAATATTCAATAATCAAATCTCAATCATCAAACATCAATTCTCAACACTCAATCCTCAACACTCAGTCCACTCTTTTCAATCCTCCATCCTCAACCCCCAATCCTCAAGCGTCAATCCTCGAACCTCAATCCTCAACCCTCAGTCGTCAGTCCTTAAGCCTCAATCCCGAATCCTCAATCCTGAATCCTCAATCTTTAGCCCTCAGTCCTCAACAATCAATTGTCAATCCTCAATCCTCAATAGAATATCCTCAATTCACAGTTTTCAATACTCAATCCCCATTCTTCGATCTTCAAATCTCAATCCACAAACATCAATTCCCATCACTCAACCCTCAACACTAAGTCCTCAATCTTCAATCCTCAACCCTCTATCCTCAACCTTCAATCCTCAATACTCAATCTTGAATCCTCAATACTCAATTCTGAATCCTCAATACTCAATCCTCAATCGTCAATCCTCAATCCCCAATCCTCAATCTTCAATCCTCAATCCTCAATCCTCAATCCTCAATCCTCAATCTTCAATCCACAATACTCAATCTTCAATCCTCAATCATCAATCCTCAACCCTCAATCCTCAATCCTCAATAGAACATCCCGAATTCTCAGGATTCAATACTCAAATTTCAAACCTCAAACCTCAGCCATCATCCTCAATCCTCTATCCTCAATCCTCAACCCTCAACCTTCAATCCTCAATACTCAATCATCAATCCTCAATACTCAATACTCATTCTGCAATGCTCAATACCCAATCCTCAACCCTCAACCTTCAATCCTCGGTCCCCAATCCTCAATCCTCAATCCTCAATCCTCATTCTTCAATCCTCAATACCCAATCCTCAATCTTCAATCCTCAATCCTCAATCCTCAATTCTCAATCTTCAATCCTCAGTCCTCAGACCTCAAACCTCAATCCTCAACCCTCAGCCCTCATCGTCAATTATCAAACCTCAATCCTCAATCCTCAATCGTCAATCCTCAATCCTCAATCTTCAATCCTCAATACTCAATCATCAATCCTCAATCCTCAATCCTCAATCCTCAATCCTCAACCCTCAATCGTCAGTCTTCAAACCTCAATACTCAATCTTCAATCCACAATCCTCAATCCTCAATCTTCACGCCTCATCATTCAATCCTCAATACCCAATCCTCAATCTTCAATACTCAATCCTCAATCCTCAATAATCAATCTTCAATCCTCAATCCTCAGTCCTCAAACCTCAATTCTGAATCCTCAATCCTGAATCCTCAATCTTCAGCACTCCGTCCTCAACAATCAGTTGTCAATTCTCAATCCTCAATAGAATATCATCAATTCACAGTTTCTGTACTCAATACTCAATGTGCAATCTTTAAATCACTATCCACAAACATCAATTCTCATCACTCAACCCTCAACACTCAGTCCCCAATCCTCAATCTTCAATCCTCAATCCTCAAGCCTCATCCTTCAATCCTCAATACCCAACCCTCAATCTTCAATACTCAATCCTCAATCCTCAATAATCAATCTTCAATCCTCAATCCTCAATCCTCAATCCTCAATCCTCATTCGTCAACCCTAAATACCCAATCCTCAATCTTCAATCATCAATACTCAATCTTCAACCCTCAATCCTCAATACTCAAACCTCAATCCTCAATCCTCAATACCCAATCCTCAATCTTCAATACTCAATCCTCAATCCTCAATAATCAATCTTCAATCCTCAATCCTCAGTCCTCAAACCTCAATTCTGAATCCTCAATCCTGAATCCTTAATCTTCAGCCCTTAGTCCTCAACAATCAGTTGACAATTCTCAATCCTCAATAGAATATCATCAATTCACGGTTTTCAATACTCAATACTCAATCTGCAATCTTTAAACCTGTATCCACAAACATCAATTCTCATAACTCAACCCTCAACACTCTGTCCCCAATGCTCAATCTTCAATACTCAATTCTCAATCCTCAATCCTCAATCCTCAATCCTCAATCTTCAATCCTCAATACACAATCATCAATCCTCAATACTCAATCCTCAATCCTCAATCCTCAATCCTCAATCCTCATTCTTCAATCCTCAATATCCAATCCCCAATCTTCAATCCTCAATCCTCAATCCTCAATTCTCAATCCTCAAACCTCAGTCCTCAGCCCTAGAACCTCAATCCTCAACCCTCAGTCCTCGTCCTCAATCCTCAACCCTCAATAATCCATCCGCAATCTTCAATCATCAATACTCAAACTTCTACCCTCAATCCTCAATACTCAAACCTCAATCCTCAATACTCAATCCTCAGTCCTCAGTCCGCAGTCTTCAATACTCAATCCTCCAATCCCCAATATTCAACACACAACCCTCAACCATCAATCCAAAATTCTCAATACTCAATAGAATATCCTGCATTCTCAGTTTTCAATACCCAATCCTCAATCTTCGATCTTCAAATCTCCATCCACAAACATCAATTCTCATCACTCAACCCTCAACGCTCAGTCCTCAATCTTCAATCCTCAATCCTTAATCCTCAATCTTCAATCCTCAATACTCAACATTCAATCCTCAATCCTCAATTCTCAATCCTCAATCCTCAATACTCCATCGTCAATCCCCAATCCCCAATCCTCAACCTTCGAACCTCAATCCTCAATCCTCAATCCTCAATCCTCAATCCTCAATCTTCAATCCTCAATACTCAATCATCAATCCTCAATCCTCAATTCTCAATCCTCAATCCTTAATCCTCAATCTTCAATCCTCATTCCCCTGTCCTCAATCTTCAATCCTCCATGCCCAATCCTCAAGCCTCAATCCTCAATACCCAATCCTCAATCTTCAATCCTCAATCCTCAATCCTCAATTCTCAATCCTCAATCCTCAGTCGTCAGTCCTCAAACCACAATCCTCAACCCTCAGCCCTCATCCTCAATCCTCAATCCTTATTCCTCAGTCCTCAACCATCAATCCTCAATACTCAATTTTCAATCCTCAATTCTCAATCCTCAATCCTCAATCCTCAATGCTAAATCCTCAGTCATCAATACTCAATCTTCAATACTCAATCCTCAATCCTCAATCCTGAATCCTCAATACTAAAGCATCAATACTCAATTCTCAATACTCAAAAGAACATCCTGAATTCTCAGGATCCAATACTCAAACCTCAAACCTCAAACCTCAGCCATCATCCTCAATCCTCAATCCTCAATCATCAATCCTCAACCTTCAATCCTCAACACTCAGCCTTCAACCCTCAATCCTCAATCCTCAATCGTCAATCCGCAATCCTCAATCCTCAGTCATCAATCCTCAACCTTCAATACTCAATCCTCTATCCTCAATCCTGAATCCCCAATCCTCAATTCTCAATCCTCAATCCTCAATCCTCAATCCTCAATCCTCAATCCTAAACCCTCAGCCCTTATCCTCAATTCTCAATTCTCAATCCTCAATCCTCAATCCTCAATCTTGAATCCTCAGTAATCAATAATCAATCCTATATCCTCAATCCCCAATCCTCAATCCTTAATCCTCAATCTTCTATCCTCAATACACAGTCCTCAATCTTCAATCCTCAATGCTCCATCCTCAATCCTCTATCCTCAGTCCTCAGTCCTCAAACCTCAATCCTCAAACCTCAATCCTCAAACCTCAATCCTCAACCGTCAGTCCTCGTCCTCAACCCTCAACCCTCAATACTCAATCCTCAATCTTCAGTCATCAATACTCAAGCTTCAATCCTCAATACTCAATCTTCAATCCTGAATCCTCAATCTTCAATCCTCAATCCTCAATCCTCAATCCTCAATCCTCAATCCTCAATCCTCAATCCTCAATCCTCAATCCTCAATCGTCTGTCTTCAAACCTCAATACTCAATCTTCAATCCTCAATCCTCAATCCTCAATCCTCAATCCTCAAGCCTCATCCTTCAATCCTCAATACCCAACCCTCAATCTTCAATACTCAATCCTCAATCCTCAATAATCAATCTTCAATCCTCAATCCTCAATCCTCAATCCTCAATCCTCAATCCTCATTCGTCAACCCTAAATACCCAATCCTCAATCTTCAATCATCAATACTCAATCTTCAACCCTCAATCCTCAATACTCAAACCTCAATCCTCAATCCTCAATCCTCAATCCTCAATCCTCAATATTCAATCCTCAATACTCAATCATCAATCCTCAATCCTCAATCCTCAATCCTCAATCCTCAACCCTCAATCGTCAGTCTTCAAACCCCAATACTCAATCTTCAATCCTCAATCCTCAATCCTCAATCCTCATTGTTCAATCCTCAATACCCAATTCTCAAACTTCAATCCTCAGTCCTCAATCCTCAATTCTCAATCCTCAATCGTCGGTCCTCACTCCTCAAACCTCAACCCTCAACCATCAGCCCTCATCCTCAATCCTCAATCCTCATTCCTCAATCCTCAACCTTCAATCCTCAATTCTCAATCTTCAATCCTCAATCCTCAATCCTCATCCTCAATCCTCAATCCTCAGTCATCAATCCTCAATCTTCCTTACTCAATCCTCAATCCTCAACCCTCAATCCTCAATCCTCAATACTCAACCATCAACCCTCAATTCTCAATACTCAACAGAATATCCTGAATTCTCAGGATTCAATACTCAAACCTCAAACCTCAAACCTCAGCCCTCATCCTCAATCCTCAATACTCAATCCTCAATCCTCAACCCTCAATCCTCAACACTCAATCTTCAATCCTCAATCACCAATCCTCAATCCTCAATCCTCAGTCAACAATCCTCAGCCTTCAATACTCAATCCTCAATCCTCAATCCTCAATCCTCAATCCTCAACCCTCATTCCTCAAACATCAATCCTCAAACCTCAGTCCTCATTCTCAATTCTCAATTCTCAATCCTCAGTCCTCAATCCTCAACCCTCTATCTTCAATCCTAAATAATCAATCTCCAATACTAGATCCTGAATCCCCAATCCTCAATCCTCAATACCCAATCCTAAATCTTCAATCCTCAATCCTCAATTATGAATTCTCAATCCTCAATCCTCAATCCTCTGTCCTCAAACCTCAATCCTCAACCCTCTGTCCTCATACTCAAACCTCAACCCTCAATAATCAATCCGCAATCTTCACTCATCAGTACTCAATCTTCAATCCTCGATCCTCAATACTCAATCCTCAATCCTCAATACTCAATCCTCAGTCCTCAGTCCTCAATCTTCAATACTCAATCCGCCAATCCTCAATATTCAACACACAACCCTCAACCATCAATCCTCAATACTCAACCATCAATCCAAAATTCTCAATACTCAATAGAATATCCTGAATTCTCAGTTTTCAATACTCAATCCTCAATCTTCAATCAACAAATCTCCATTCACAAACATCAATTCTCATCACTCAACCCTCAACACTCATTCCCCAATCGTCAATCTTCAATCCTCAATCCTCAATTGTCAATCCTCAATCCTCAATCCTCAATCCTCAATCTTCAATCCTCAATCCTCAATCTTCAATCCTCAATACTCAATCTTCAATCCTCAATACTCAATCCTCAATCCTCAATATTCAATCCTCAGTACTCAATCTTCAGTCCTCAATCCGCAATCATCAATCCTCAATCCTCAGTTCTCAATACTCAATCCTCAATCCTCAATCCTCAATCTTCAATCCTCAGTAATCAATATTCAATCCTAGATCCTCAATCTCCAATCCTCAATCCTTAATCCTCAATCTTCAATCCTCAATCCCCAGTCCTCAGTCTTCAATCCTCAATGCTCCATCCTCAATCCTCTATCCTCAGTCCTCAGTCCTCAACCCTCAGTCCTCAAACCTCAATCCTCAACCGGCAGTCCTCGTCCTCAACCCTCAACTCTCAATACTCAATCCTCAATCTTCAATCATCAATACTCAATCTTCAATCCTCAATACTCAATCTTCAATCCCCAATCATCAATCCTCAATCCTCGATCCTCATTCTTCAATCCTCAACACCCAATCCTCAATCTTCAATCCTTAATCCTCAATCCTCAATTCTCAATCCTCAGTCCTCAGTCCTCAGTCCTAAAACCACAACCCTCAACCATCAGCCCTCATCCTCAATCCTCAATCCTCATTCCTCAATCCTCAATCCTCAGTCATCAATCCTCAACCTTCAATACTCAATCCTCAATCCTCAATCCTCAATCCTCAATCCTCAATCCTCATTCCTCAAACATCAATCCTCAAACCTCAGTCCTCATTCTCAATTCTCAATTCTCAATCCTCAATCCTCAATCCTCAACCCTCTATCTTCAATCCTAAATAATCAATCACCAATACTAGATCCTGAATCCCCAATTCTCAATCCTCAATACCCAATCCTAAATCTTCAATCCTCAATCCTCAATTATCAATTCTCAATCCTCAATCCTCAATCCTCTGTCCTAAAACTTCAATCCTCAACCCTCAGTCCTTATCCTCAAACCTCAACCCTCAATAATCAATCCGCAATCTTCACTCATCAATACTCAATCTTCAATCCTCAATCCTCAATACTCAATCCTCAATCCTCACCCCTCAATCCTCAATCCTCAATCTTCAATCATCAATACTGAATCTTCAATCCTCAATCCTCAATCCTCAATCCTCAATCCTCATTCCTCAAACCTCAATCCTCAACCCTCAGTCCTTATCCTCAATTCTCAATTCTCAATCCTCAAGCCTCAATCCTCAATTTTCAATCCTCAGTAATCAATTTTCAATCCTAGATCATCAATCCCCAATCCTCAATCCTTAATCCTCAATCTTCAATCCTCAATACTCAATCTTCAATCCTCAGTCCTCAGTCCTCAATCCTCAATTCTGAATTCTCAATCCTGAATCCTCAATCTTCAGCCCTCAGTCCTCAACAATCAGCTGTCAATTCTCAATCCTCAATAGCATATCATCAATTCACAGTTTTCAATACTCAATGCTCAATCTGCAATCTTCAAATATCTACCCACAAACATCAATTCTCATCACACAACCCTCAACACTCAGTCCACAATCCTCAATCTTCAATCCTCAATCCTCAATCCTCAAACCTCAATCCTCAATCTTCAACCATCAATACTCTATCATCAGTCCTCAATTCTCAATCCTCAATCCTCAATACTCAATCGTCAGTCTTCAATCCTCAATACTCAATATTCAATCCACAATCCTGAATCCTCAATCCTCAATCCTCATTCTTCAATCCTCAATACCCAATCCTCAATCTTCAATACTCAATCCTCAATCCTCTATTCTCAATACTCAATCCTCAGACCTCAGTCCTCAAACCTCAATCCTCAACCCTCAGCCCTCACCCTCAATCCTCAATCCTCAACCTCAATCCTCAATCTTCAATCCTCAATACTCAATCTTCAATCCTCAATCCTCAGTCCTTAAGCCTCAATCCCGAATCCTCAATCCTGAATCCTCAATCTTTAGCCCTCAGTCCTCAACAATCAATTGTCAATCCTCAATCCTCAATAGAATATCCTCAATTCACAGTTTTCAATACTCAATCCCCATTCTTCGATCTTCAAATCTCAATCCACAAACATCAATTCCCATCACTCAACCCTCAACACTAAGTCCTCAATCTTCAATCCTCAACCCTCTATCCTCAACCTTCAATCCTCAATACTCAATCTTGAATCCTCAATCCTCAATTCTGAATCCTCAATACTCAATCCTCAATCGTCAATCCTCAATCCCCAATCCTCAATCTTCAATCCTCAATCCTCATTCCTCAATCCTCAATCCTCAATCTTCAATCCACAATACTCAATCTTCAATCCTCAATCATCAATCCTCAACCCTCAATCCTCAATCCTCAATAGAACATCCCGAATTCTCAGGATTCAATACTCAAATTTCAAACCTCAAACCTCAGCCATCATCCTCAATCCTCTATCCTCAATCCTCAACCCTCAACCTTCAATCCTCAATACTCAATCATCAATCCTCAATACTCAATACTCATTCTGCAATGCTCAATACCCAATCCTCAACCCTCAACCTACAATCCTCGGTCCCCAATCCTCAATCCTCAATCCTCAATCCTCATTCTTCAATCCTCAATACCCAATCCTCAATCTTCAATCCTCAATCCTCAATCCTCAATTCTCAATCTTCAATCCTCAGTCCTCAGACCTCAAACCTCAATCCTCAACCCTCAGCCCTCATCGTCAATTATCAAACCTCAATCCTCAATCCTCAATCGTCAATCCTCAATCCTCAATCTTCAATCCTCAATACTCAATCTTCAATCCTCAATTCTCAATTCTCAATCCTCAATCCTCAACCCTCAATCTTCTATCCTCAATAATCAATCTCCAACCCTAGATCCCCAATCCCCAATCCTCAATCCTTAATCCTCAATCTTCAATCCACAATCCCCAGTCCTCAATATTCAATCCTCAATGCCCAGTCCTCAATCCTCAATCCTCAGTCCTCAATCCTCAGCCCTCAGTCCTCGTCATCAATCCTCAACCCTCAATAATCAACCCGCAATCTTCAATAATCAATACTCAATCTTCAATCCTCAATCCTTAATACTCAATCCTCAATACCCAATCCCCAGTCCTCAGTCCTCAATCTTCAATACTCAATCCGCAAATCCTCAATATTCAACACACAACCCTCAACCATCAATCCTCAATACTCAACCATCAATCCTCAGTCCTCATACCTCAAACCTCAATCCTCAACCCTCAGCCCTCATCGTCAATCCTCAAACCTTAATCCTCAATCCTCAAACGTCAATCCTCAATCCTCAATCTTCAATCCACAATACTCAACCTTCAAACCTCAATCCTCAATCCTCAATACTCAACATTCAATCCTTAATACTCAACTTTCGATACTCAATCAGCAATCATCGATCCTCAATCCCGAATCTTCACTCATCAAGCCTCAATCTTCAATACTCAATCGTCAATCCTCAGTCCTCAATCCTCAAACCTCAATCCTCGTACCTCAAACCTCAATCCTCAACCCTCAGTCCTCATCCTCAATTCTCAAATCTCAATCCTCAATACTCAACCCTCAATCTTCTATCCTCAATAATCAATCTCCAACCCTAGATCCCCAATCCCCAATCCTCAATCCTTAATCCTCAATCTTCAATCCTCAATACTCAATCTTCAATCCTCAATCCTCAGTCCTCAAACCTCAATTCTGAATCCTCAATCCTGAGTCCTCAATCTTCAGACCTCAGTCCTCAACAATCAGCTGTCAATCCTCAATCCTCAGTATAATATTCTCAATTCACAGTTTTCAATACTCAATACTCAATCTGCAATCTTCAAATCTCTATCCACAATCATCAATTCCCATCACTCAACCCTCAACACTCAGTCCTCAATGTTCAATCCTCAATCCTCAATTCTGGATCCTCTACCCTCAATACTGAATCTTCAATCCTCAATCCTCAATCGTCAATCCTCAAACCTCAATCCTGAATATTCAATCCTCAGTACCCAATCCTCAATCCTCAATACTCAATCCTCATTCTTCAATCCTCAATACCCAATCCTCAATCTTCAATCCTCAATCCTCAATCCTCAATCCTCAATTCTCAATCCTCAATCCTCAGACCTCAGCCCTCAAACCTCAATCCTCAACCCTCAGCCCTCATCGTCAATCCTCAAACCTCAATCCTCAAACCTCAATCGTCAATCCTCAATCCTCAATCTTCAATCCACAATACTCAACCTTCAATCCTCAATCCTCAATCCTCAATCCTCATTCCTCGGACCTCAAACCTCAATCCTCAATCATTAATCCTCAATCGTCAATCCTCAATCCCCAGTCCTCAATCTTCAATCCTCAATGCTCAATCCTCAATCCTCAATCCTCAATCCTCAGTCCTCAATCCTCTATCCTCAATCCTCAATCCTCAATCTTCAATCCTCAATACTCAACCTTCAACCCTCAATCCTCAGTTCTCAATCGTCAATACTCAATCCTCAATCGTCAGTCCTCAATCCCCAATCCTCAATCTTCAATCCTCAATGCTCAATCCTCAATACTTAATCCTCAGTCCTCAATCCTCAATCCTCAATCCCCAATCCTCAATATTCAATCCTCAATCCTCAATCCTCAATACTCAATCCTCAATCCACAATCCTCAATAATCAATCTTCAATCCTCAATCCTCAATCATCAATCCTCAATCCTCAACACTCAATCCTCAATCCTCAATCTTCAATCCTCAATACTCAATCTTCAATCCTCAATCCTCAATCCTCAATCCTCAATCCTCATTCTTCAATCCTCAATACCCAATCCGCAATCTTCAATCCTCAATCCTCAATCCCCAATTCTCAATCCTCAATCCTCAATCCTCAGACCTCAAACATCAATACTCAACCCTCAGTCCTCGTCCTCAATCCACAACCCTCAATCCTCAATCCTCAATCATCAATCATCAATATTCAGTCTTCAATCCTCAATCCTCAATCCTCAATCCTCAATCCTCATTCCTCAAACCTCAATCCTCAACCCTCAGTCCTTATCCTCAATTCTCAATCCTCAATCCTCAATCCTCAATCTTCAATCCTCAGTAATCAATATTCAATCCTAGATCCTCAATCTCCAATCCTCAATCCTTAATCCTCAATCTTCAATCCTCAATCCCCAGTCCTCAGTCTTCAATCCTCAATGCTCCATCCTCAATCCTCTATCCTCAGTCCTCAGTCCTCAACCCTCAGTCCTCAAACCTCAATCCTCAACCGTCAGTCCTCGTCCTCAACCCTCAACTCTCAATACTCAATCCTCAATCTTCAACCATCAATACTCAATCTTCAATCCTCAATACTCAATCTGCAATCCCCAATCATCAATCGTCAATCCTCGATCCTCATTCTTCAATCCTCAATACCCAATCCTCAATCTTCAATCCTTAATCCTCAATCCTCAATTCTCAATCCTCAGTCCTCAGTCCTCAGTCCTAAAACCTCAACCCTCAACCATCAGCCCTCATCCTCAATCCTCAATCCTCATTCCTCAATCCTCAACCTTCAATCCTCAATTCTCAATCTTCAATCCTCAATCCTCAATCCTCATCCTCAATCCTCAATCCTCAGTCATCAATCCTCAATCTTCCTTACTCAATCCTCAATCCTCAACCCTCAATCCTCAATCCTCAATACTCAACCATCAACCCTCAATTCTCAATACTCAACAGAATATCCTGAATTCTCAGGATTCAATACTCAAACCTCAAACCTCAAACCTCAGCCCTCATCCTCAATCCTCAATACTCAATCCTCAATCCTCAACCCTCAATCCTCAACACTCAATCTTCAATCCTCAATCACCAATCCTCAATCCTCAATCCTCAGTCAACAATCCTCAGCCTTCAATACTCAATCCTCAATCCTCAATCCTCAATCCTCAATCCTCAACCCTCATTCCTCAAACATCAATCCTCAAACCTCAGTCCTCATTCTCAATTCTCAATTCTCAATCCTCAATCCTCAATCCTCAACCCTCTATCTTCAATCCTAAATAATCAATCTCCAATACTAGATCCTGAATCCCCAATCCTCAATCCTCAATACCCAATCCTAAATCTTCAATCCTCAATCCTCAATTATCAATTCTCAATCCTCAATCCTCAATCCTCTGTCCTCAAACCTCAATCCTCAACCCTCTGTCCTCATACTCAAACCTCAACCCTCAATAATCAATCCGCAATCTTCACTCATCAGTACTCAATCTTCAATCCTCGATCCTCAATACTCAATCCTCAATCCTCAATACTCAATCCTCAGTCCTCAGTCCTCAATCTTCAATACTCAATCCGCCAATCCTCAATATTCAACACACAACCCTCAACCATCAATCCTCAATACTCAACCATCAATCCAAAATTCTCAATACTCAATAGAATATCCTGAATTCTCAGTTTTCAATACTCAATCCTCAATCTTCAATCAACAAATCTCCATTCACAAACATCAATTCTCATCACTCAACCCTCAACACACATTCCCCAATCGTCAATCTTCAATCCTCAATCCTCAATTGTCAATCCTCAATCCTCAATCCTCAATCCTCAATCTTCAATCCTCAATACTCAATCTTCAATCCTCAATACTCAATCCTCAATCCTCAATATTCAATCCTCAGTACTCAATCTTCAGTCCTCAATCCGCAATCATCAATCCTCAATCCTCAGTTCTCAATTCTCAATCCTCAATCCTCAATCCTCAATCTTCAATCCTCAGTAATCAATATTCAATCCTAGATCCTCAATCTCCTATCCTCAATCCTTAATCCTCAATCTTCAATCCTCAATCCCCAGTCCTCAGTCTTCAATCCTCAGTGCTCCATCCTCAATCCTCTATCCTCAGTCCTCAGTCCTCAACCCTCAGTCCTCAAACCTCAATCCTCAACCGGCAGTCCTCGTCCTCAACCCTCAACTCTCAATACTCAATCCTCAATCGTCAATCATCAATAATCAATCTTCAATCCTCAATACTCAATCTTCAATCCCCAATCATCAATCCTCAATCCTCGATCCTCATTCTTCAATCCTCAACACCCAATCCTCAATCTTCAATCCTTAATCCTCAATCCTCAATTCTCAATCCTCAGTCCTCAGTCCTCAGTCCTAAAACCTCAACCCTCAACCATCAGCCCTCATCCTCAATCCTCAATCCTCATTCCTCAATCCTCAATCCTCAGTCATCAATCCTCAACCTTCAATACTCAATCCTCAATCCTCAATCCTCAATCCTCAATCCTCAATCCTCATTCCTCAAACATCAATCCTCAAACCTCAGTCCTCATTCTCAATTCTCAATTCTCAATCCTCAATCCTCAATCCTCAACCCTCTATCTTCAATCCTAAATAATCAATCACCAATACTAGATCCTGAATCCCCAATTCTCAATCCTCAATACCCAATCCTAAATCTTCAATCCTCAATCCTCAATTATCAATTCTCAATCCTCAATCCTCAATCCTCTGTCCTAAAACCTCAATCCTCAACCCTCAGTCCTTATCCTCAAACCTCAACCCTCAATAATCAATCCGCAATCTTCACTCATCAATACTCAATCTTCAATCCTCAATCCTCAATACTCAATCCTCAATCCTCACCCCTCAATCCTCAATCCTCAATCTTCAATCATCAATACTGAATCTTCAATCCTCAATCCTCAATCCTCAATCCTCAATCCTCATTCCTCAAACCTCAATCCTCAACCCCCAGTCCTTATCCTCAATTCTCAATTCTCAATCCTCAAGCCTCAATCCTCAATTTTCAATCCTCAGTAATCAATTTTCAATCCTAGATACTCAATCCCCAATCCTCAATCCTTAATCCTCAATCTTCAATCCTCAATACTCAATCTTCAATCCTCAGTCCTCAGTCCTCAATCCTCAATTCTGAATTCTCAATCCTGAATCCTCAATCTTCAGCCCTCAGTCCTCAACAATCAGCTGTCAATTCTCAATCCTCAATAGCATATCATCAATTCACAGTTTTCAATACTCAATGCTCAATCTGCAATCTTCAAATATCTACCCACAAACATCAATTGTCATCACACAACCCTCAACACTCAGTCCACAATCCTCAATCTTCAATCCTCAATCCTCAATTTTCAAACCTCAATCCTCAATCTTCAACCATCAATACTCTATCATCAGTCCTCAATTCTCAATCCTCAATCCTCAATACTCAATCGTCAGTCTTCAATCCTCAATACTCAATATTCAATCCACAATCCTGAATCCTCAATCCTCAATCCTCATTCTTCAATCCTCAATACCCAATCCTCAATCTTCAATACTCAATCCTCAATCCTCTATTCTCAATACTCAATCCTCAGACCTCAGTCCTCAAACCTCAATCCTCAACCCTCAGCCCTCACCCTCAATCCTCAATCCTCAACCTCAATCCTCAATCTTCAATCCTCAATACTCAATCTTCAATCCTCAATCCTCAGTCCTCAAACCTCAATTCTGAATCCTCAATCCTGAATCCTCAATCTTCAGCCCTCAGTCCTCAACAATCGGTTGTCAATCCTCAATCCTCAGTATAATATTCGAAATTCACAGTTTTCAATACTCAATACTCAATCTGCAATCTTCAAATCTCTATCCACAATCATCAATTATCATCACTCAACCCTCAACACTCAGTCCTCAATGTTCAATCCTCAATCCTCAATTCTCAATCCTCGATCCTCAATAATGAATCTTCAATCCTCAATCCTCAATCCTCAATCCTCAATCCTCAATCCTGAATATTCAATCCTCAGTCCCCAATCCTCAATCCTCAATCCTCAATCCTCATTCTTCAATCCTCAATACCCAATCCTCAATCTTCAATCCTCAATCCTCAATCCTCAATCCTCAATTCTGAATCCTCAATCCTCAGACCTCAGACCTCAAACCTCAATCCTCAACCCTCAGCCCTCATCGTCAATCCTCAAACCTCAATCCTCAAACCTCAATCGTCAATCCTCAATCCTCAATCTTCAATCCACAGTACTCAACCTTCAATCCTCAATCCTCAATCCTCAATCCTCAATATTCAATCCTCAATACTCAACTTTCAATACTCAATCCGCAATCATCAATCCTCAATCCTGAATCCTCAGTCATCAAGCCTCAATCTTCAATACTCAATCGTCAATCCTCAGTCCTCAATCCTCAAACCTCAATCCTCGTACCTCAAACCTCAATCCTCAACCCTCAGTCCTCATCCTCAATTCTCAATTCTCAATCCTCAATCCTCAACCCTCAATCTTCTATCCTCAATAATCAATCTCCAACCCTAGATCCCCAATCCCCAATCCTCAATCCTTAATCCTCAATCTTCAATCCACAATCCCCAGTCCTCAATATTCAATCCTCAATGCCCAGTCCTCAATCCTCAATCCTCAGTCCTCAATCCTCAGCCCTCAGTCCTCGTCATCAATCCTCAACCCTCAATAATCAACCCGCAATCTTCAATCATCAATACTCAATCTTCAATCCTCAATCCTCAATCCTCAATCCTCAATCCTCAATCTTCAACCATCAATACTCATTCATCAGTCCTCAATTCTCAATCCTCAATCCTCAATCCTCAATACTCAATCGTCAGTCTTCAATCCTCAATACTCAATATTCAATCCACAATCCTGGATCCTCAATCCTCATCCTCATTCTTCAATCCTCAATACCCAATCCTCAACCTTCAATACTCAATCCTCAATCCTCAATTCTCAATACTCAATCCTCAGACCTCAGTCCTCAAACCTCAATCCTCAACCCTCAGCCCTCATCCTCAATCCTCAATCCTCAACCTCAATCCT
The DNA here is from genome assembly GCF_051401765.1 of Calliopsis andreniformis. Taxonomy (NCBI): domain Eukaryota; kingdom Metazoa; phylum Arthropoda; class Insecta; order Hymenoptera; family Andrenidae; genus Calliopsis; species Calliopsis andreniformis. The sequence goes on from NW_027480503.1 coordinate 2,190,508, forward strand.
CAATCTTCAATCCTCAATACTCAATCTTCAATCTTCAATCCTCAGTCCTCAAACATCAATTCTGAAACCTCAATACTGAATCCTCAACCTACAGCCCTCAGTCCTCAACAATCAGTTGTCAATCCTCAATCCTCAGTATAATGTCCTCAATTCACAGTTTTCGATACTCAATACTCAATCTGCAATCTTCAAATCTCTATCCACAAATATCAATTCTCATCAGTCAACCCTCAACACTCAGTACTCAATGTTCAATCCTCAATCCTCAATTCTCAATCTTCGATCCTCAATACTGAATCTTCAATCCTCAATACTCAATCCTCAATCCTCAATCCTCAATCCTGAATATTCAATCCTCAGTCCCCAATCCTCAATCCTCAATCCTCAATCCTCATTCTTCAATCCTCAATACACAATCCTCAATCTTCAATCCTCAATCCTCAATCCTCAATTCTCAATCCTCAATCCTCAGTCCTCAGACCTCAAACCTCAATCCTCAACCCTCAGCCCTCATCGTCAATCCTCAAACCTTAATCCTAAATCCTCAATCGTCAATCCTCAATCCTCAATGTTCAATCCACAATACTCAACCTTCAAAACTCAATCCTCAATCCTCAGTACTCAATATTCAATCCTCAATACTCAACTTTCAATACTCAATCCGCAATCATCAATCCTCAATCCTGAATCCTCACTCATCAAGCCTCAATCTTCAATACTCAATCGTCAATCCTCAGTCCTCAATCCTCAGCCCTCAGTCCTCGTCATCAATCCTCCACCCTCAATAATCAACCCGCAATCTTCAATCATCAATACTCAATCTTCAATCCTCAATCCTCAATACTCAATCCGCAATCATCAATCCTCAATCCTCAATCCTCAGTCATCAATCCTCAATCTTCAATACTCAATCGTCAATCCTCAGTCCTCAATCCTCAATCCTCAATCCTCGTATCACAAACCTCAATCCTCAACCCTAAGTCCCCATCCTCAACTCTCAATTCTCAACCCTCAATCCTCAACCCTCAATCTTGAATCCTCAATAATCAATCTCCAATCCTAGATCCCCAATCCCCAATCCTCAATCCTTAATCCTCAATCTTCAATCCTCAATCCCCAGTCCTCAATCTTCAATCCTCAATCTTCAATCCTCAATACTCAATCTTCAATCCTCAATCCTCAACCCTCAATCCTCAATCCTCATTCTTCAATCCTCAATACCCAATCCTCAATCTTCAATCCTCAATCCTCAATCCTCAATTCTCAATCCTCAATCCTCAGTCGTCAGTCCTCAAACCACAATCCTCAACCCTCAGCCCTCATTCTCAATCCTCAATCCTTATTCCTCAGTCCTCAACCATCAATCCTCAATACTCAATTTTCAATCCTCAATCCTCAATCCTCAATCCTCAATCCTCAATGCTAAATCCTCAATCATCAATACTCAATCTTCAATACTCAATCCTCAACCCTCAATCCTGAATCCTCAATACTAAAGCATCAATACTCAATTCTCAATACTCAAAAGAACATCCTGAATTCTCAGGATCCAATACTCAAACCTCAAACCTCAAACCTCAGCCATCATACTCAATCCTCAATCCTCAATCGTCAATCCTCAACCCTCAATCCTCAACACTCAGCCTTCAACCCTCAATCCTCAATCCTCAATCGTCAATCCGCAATCCTCAATCCTCAGTCATCAATCCTCAACCTTCAATAGTCAATCCTCTATCCTCAATCCTCAATCCCCAATCCTCAATCCTCAATCCTCAATCCTCAATTCTCAATTCTCAATCCTCAATACTCAATCCTCAATCTTCGATCCTCTATAATCAATTTTCAATCCTAGATCCTCAATCCCCAATCCTCAATCCTTAATCCTCAATTTTCAATCCTCAATACTCAATCTTCAATCCTCAGTCCTCAGTCCTCAATCCTCAATTCTGAATTCTCAATCCTGAATCCTCAATCTTCAGCCCTCAGTCCTCAACAATCAGCTGTCAATTCTCAATCCTCAATAGAATATCATCAATTCACAGTTTTCAATACTCAATGCTCAATCTGCAATCTTCAAATATCTATACACAAACATCAATCCTCATCACACAACCCTCAGCACTCAGTCCACAATCCTCAATCTTCAATCCTCAATCCTCAATCCTCAATCCTCAATCCTCAATCTTTAACCATCAATACTCATTCATCAGTCCTCAATTCTCAATCCTCAATCCTCAATCCTCAATACTCAATCGTCAGTCTTCAATCCTCAATACTCAATATTCAATCCACAATCCTGGATCCTCAATCCTCAATCCTCATTCTTCAATCCTCAATACCCAATCCTCAACCTTCAATACTCAATCCTCAATCCTCAATTCTCAATACTCAATCCTCAGACCTCAGTCCTCAAACCTCAATCCTCAACCCTCAGCCCTCATCCTCAATCCTCAATCCTCAACCTCAATCCTCAATCTTCAATCCTCAATACTCAATCTTCAATCCTCAATCCTCAGTCCTCAAACCTCAATTCTGAACCCTCAATCCTGAATCCTCAATCTTCAGCCCTCAGTCCTCAACAATCAGTTGTCAATCCTCAATCCTCAGTATAATATTCTCAATTCACAGTTTTCAATACTCAATACTCAATCTGCAATCTTCAAATCTCTATCCACAATCATCAATTATCATCACTCAACCCTCAACACTCAGTCCTCAATGTTCAATCCTCAATCCTCAATTCTCAATCCTCGATCATCAATACTGAATCTTCAATCCTCAATCCTCAATCCTCAATCCTCAATCCTCAATCCTGAATATTCAATCCTCGGTCCCCAATCCTCAATCCTCAATCCTCAATCCTCATTCTTCAATCCTCAATACCCAATCCTCAATCTTCAATCCTCAATCCTCAATCCTCAATACTCAATTCTGAATCCTCAATCCTCAGACCTCAGACCTCAAACCTCAATCCTCAACCCTCAGCCCTCATCGTCAATCCTCAAACCTCAATCCTCAAACCTCAATCGTCAATCCTCAATCCTCAATCTTCAATCCACAATACTCAACCTTCAATCCTCAATCCTCAATCCTCAATATTCAATCCTCAATACTCAACTTTCAATACTCAATCCGCAATCATCAATCCTCAATCCTGAATCCTCAGTCATCAAGCCTCAATCTTCAATACTCAATCGTCAATCCTCAGTCCTCAATCCTCAAACCTCAATCCTCGTACCTCAAACCTCAATCCTCAACCCTCAGTCCTCATCCTCAATTCTCAATTCTCAATCCTCAGTCCTCAACCCTCAATCTTCTATCCTCAATAATCAATCTCCAACCCTAGATCCCCAATCCCCAATCCTCAATCCTTAATCCTCAATCTTCAATCCACAATCCCCAGTCCTCAATATTCAATCCTCAATGCCCAGTCCTCAATCCTCAATCCTCAGTCCTCAATCCTCAGCCCTCAGTCCTCGTCATCAATCCTCAACCCTCAATAATCAACCCGCAATCTTCAATCATCAATACTCAATCTTCAATCCTCAATCCTTAATACTCAATCCTCAATACTCAATCCCCAGTCCTCAGTCCTCAATCTTCAATACTCAATCCGCAAATCCTCAATATTCAACACAACCATCAACCATCAATCCTCAATACTCAACCATCAATCCTCAGTCCTCATACCTCAAACCTCAATCCTCAACCCTCAGCCCTCATCGTCAATCCTCAAACCTTAATCCTCAATCCTCAAACGTCAATCCTCAATCCTCAATCTTCAATCCACAATACTCCACCTTCAAACCTCAATCCTCAATCCTCAATACTCAACATTCAATCCTTAATACTCAACTTTCGATACTCAATCAGCAATCATCGATCCTCAATCCCGAATCCTCACTCATCAAGCCTCAATCTTCAATACTCAATCGTCAACCCTCAGTCCTCAATCCTCAAACCTCAATCCTCGTACCTCAAACCTCAATCCTCAACCCTCAGTCCTCATCCTCAATTCTCAATTCTCAATCCTCAATCCTCAACCCTCAATCTTCAATCCTCAATACTCAATCTTCAATCCTCAATCGTCAATTCTCATTCTTCAATCCTCAACAATCAATCCTCAATCCTCAATATTCAATCCTCAATACTCAACCTTCAATCCTCAATCCGCAATCATCAATTCTCAATCCTCAATCCTCAGTCATCAATCCTCAATCTTCAATACTCAATCGTCAATCCTCAGTCCTCAATCCTCAATCCTCAATCCTCGTATCACAAACCTCAATCCTCAACCCTAAGTCCCCATCCTCAACTCTCAATTCTCAACCCTCAATCCTCAACCCTCAATCTTGAATTCTCAATAATCAATCTCCAATCCTAGATCCCCAAACCCTAATCCTCAATCCTTTATCCTCAATCTTCAATCCTCAATCCCCAGTCCTCAATCTTCAATCCTCAATGCTCAATCCTCAATCCTCAATCCTCAGTACTCAATCCTCAATCCTCAATCCCCAATCCTCAATATTCAATCCTCAATCCTCAGTCCTCAATCCTCAATCCTCAATCCTCAATCCCCAGTCCTCAATCTTCAATCCTCAATGCTCAATCCTCAATCCTCAATCCTCAGACCTCAATCCTCAATCCTCAATCCTCAATCCTCAATCCTCAGTCCTCAATCCTCAATCCTCAATCCCCAATCCTCAATATTCAATCCTCAATCCTCAATCCTCAATCCTCAATACTCAATCCTCAATCTTCAATCCTCAATAGTCAATCTTCAATCCTCAATCCTCAATCCTCAATCCTCAATACTCAATCCTCAATCCTCAACCCTCAATCCTCATTCCTCAATCTTCAATCCTCAATACTCAATCTTCAATCCTCAATCCTCAATCCTCAATCCTCAATCCTCATTCTTCAATCCTCAATACCCAATCCTCAATCTTCAATCCTCAAACCTCAATAACCAATTCTCAATCCTCAATCCTCAGTCGTCAGTCCTCAAACCACAATCCTCAACCCTCAGCCCTCATCCTCAATCCTCAATCCTTACTCCTCAGTCCTCAACCATCAATCCTCAATACTCAATTTTCAATCCTCAATCCTCAATCCTCAATCCTCAATACTCAATGCTAAATCCTCAATCATCAATACTCAATCTTCAATACTCAATCCTCAATCCTCAATCCTGAATCCTCAATACTAAAGCATCAATACTCAATTCTCAATACTCAAAAGAACATCCTGAATTCTCAGGATCCAATACTCAAACCTCAAACCTCAAACCTCAGCCATCATCCTCAATCCTCAATCCTCAATCGTCAATCCTCAACATTCAATCCTCAACACTCAGCCTTCAACCCTCAATCCTCAATCCTCAATCCTCAATCCTCAATCCTCAATCTTCAATCCTCAATACTCAATCTTCAATCCTCAATACTCAATCCTCAATCCTCAATATTCAATCCTCAATACTCAATCTTCAGTCCTCAATCCGCAATCATCAATCCTCAATCCTCAATCCTCAGTCATCAATCCTCAAACTTCAGTCCTCATCCTCAATTCTCAATCCTCAACCCTCAATCCTCAAACCACAATCCTCAACTGTCAGTCCTCGTCCTCAATCCTCAACCCTCAGTCCTCAATCCTCAATCTTCAATCATCAATACTCAATCTTCAATCCTCAACACTCAATCCTCAATCCTCATTCGTCAAACCTCAATCCTCAACCCTCAGTCCTTATCCTCAATTCTCAATTCTCAATCCTCAATCCTCAATCCTCAATCTTCGATCCTCTATAATCAATTTTCAATCCTAGATCCTCAATCCCCAATCCTCAATCTTTAATCCTCAATTTTCAATCCTCAATACTCAATCTTCAATCCTCAGTCCTCAGTCCTCAATCCTCAATTCTGAATTCTCAATCCTGAATCCTCAACCTTCAGCCATCAGTCCTCAACAATCAGCTGTCAATTCTCAATCCTCAATAGAATATCATCAATTCACAGTTTTCAATACTCAATGCTCAATCTGCAATCTTCAAATATCTATACACAAACATCAATCCTCATCACACAACACTCAACACTCAGTCCACAATCCTCAATCTTCAATCCTCAATCCTCAATCCTCAATCCTCAATCCTCAATCTTCAACCATCAATACTCATTCATCAGTCCTCAATTCTCAATCCTCAATCCTCAATCCTCAATACTCAATCGTCAGTCTTCAATCCTCAATACTCAATATTCAATCCACAATCCTGGATCCTCAATCCTCAATCCTCATTCTTCAATCCTCAATACCCAATCCTCAACCTTCAATACTCAATCCTCAATCCTCAATTCTCAATACTCAATCCTCAGACCTCAGTCCTCAAACCTCAATCCTCAACCCTCAGCCCTCATCCTCAATCCTCAATCCTCAACCTCAATCCTCAATCTTCAATCCTCAATACCCAATCCTAAACCTTCAATCCTCAATCCTCAATTATCAATCCTCAATCCTCAATCCTCAATCTTCAATCCTCAATACTCAATCTTCAATCCTCAATACTCAATCCTCAATCCTCAATATTCAATCCTCAATACTCAATCTTCAATCCTCTATACCGAATCCTCAATCCTCAATCCCCATTCTTCAATCCTCAATACCCAATCCTCAATCTTCGATCCTCAATCCTCAATCCTCGATTCTCAATCCTAAATCCTCAACCCTCAATCCTCAACACTCAATCGTCAGTCTTCAATCCTCAATACTCAATGTTCTATCCTCAATTCTCAATTCTCAATCCTCAATCCTCAATCCTCAATCTTCGATCCTCTATAATCAATTATCAATCCTAGATCCTCAATCCCCAATCCTCAATCCTTAATCCTCAATTTTCAATCCTCAATACTCAATCTTCAATCCTCAGTCCTCAGTCCTCAATCCTCAATCCTCAATTCTGAATTCTCAATCCTGAATCCTCAATCTTCAGCCCTCAGTCCTCAACAATCAGCTGTCAATTCTCAATCCTCAATAGAATATCATCAATTCACAGTTTTCAATACTCAATGCTCAATCTGCAATCTTCAAATATCTATACACAAACATCAATCCTCATCACACAACCCTCAACACTCAGTCCACAATCCTCAATCTTCAATCCTCAATCCTCAATCCTCAATCCTCAATCCTCAATCTTCAACCATCAATACTCATTCATCAGTCCTCAATTCTCAATCCTCAATCCTCAATCCTCAATACTCAATCGTCAGTCTTCAATCCTCAATACTCAATATTCAATCCACAATCCTGGATCCTCAATCCTCAATCCTCATTCTTCAATCCTCAATACCCAATCCTCAACCTTCAATACTCAATCCTCAATCCTCAATTCTCAATACTCAATCCTCAGACCTCAGTCCTCAAACCTCAATCCTCAACCCTCAGCCCTCATCCTCAATCCTCAATCCTCAACCTCAATCCTCAACCTTCAATCCTCAATACTCAATCTTCAATCTTCAATCCTCAGTCCTCAAACCTCAATTCTGAATCCTTAATACTGAATCCTCAACCTACAGCCCTCAGTCCTCAACAATCAGTTGTCAATCCTCAATCCTCAGTATAATGTCCTCAATTCACAGTTTTCAATACTCAATACTCAATCTGCAATCTTCAAATCTCTATCCACAAATATCAATTCTCATCAGTCAACCCTCAACACTCAGTACTCAATGTTCAATCCTCAATCCTCAATTCTCAATCTTCGATCCTCAATACTGAACCTTCAATCCTCAATACTCAATCCTCAATCCTCAATCCTCAATCCTGAATATTCAATCCTCAGTCCCCAATCCTCAATCCTCAATCCTCAATCCTCATTCTTCAATCCTCGATACACAATCCTCAATCTTCAATCCTCAATCCTCAATCCTCAATTCACAATCCTCAATCCTCAGTCCTCAGACCTCAAACCTCAATCCTCAACCCTCAGCCCTCATCGTCAATCCTCAAACCTCAATCCTAAATCCTCAATCGTCAATCCTCAATCCTCAATGTTCAATCCACAATACTCAACCTTCAAAACTCAATCCTCAATCCTCAATACTCAATATTCAATCCTCAATACTCAACTTTCAATACACAATCCGCAATCATCAATCCTCAATCCTGAATCCTCACTCATCAAGCCTCAATCTTCAATACTCAATCGTCAATCCTCAGTCCTCAATCCTCAGCCCTCAGTCCTCGTCATCAATCCTCCACCCTCAATAATCAACCCGCAATCTTCAATCATCAATACTCAATCTTCAATCCTCAATCCTCAATACTCAATCCGCAATCATCAATCCTCAATCCTCAATCCTCAGTCATCAATCCTCAATCTTCAATACTCAATCGTCAATCCTCAGTCCTCAATCCTCAATCCTCAATCCTCGTATCACAAACCTCAATCCTCAACCCTAAGTCCCCATCCTCAACTCTCAATTCTCAACCCTCAGTCCTCAACCCTCAATCTTGAATCCTCAATAATCAATCTCCAATCCTAGATCCCCAATCCCCAATCCTCAATCCTTAATCCTCAATCTTCAATCCTCAATCCCCAGTCCTCAATCTTCAATCCTCAGTGCTCAATCCTCAATCCTCAATCCTCAGTCCTCAATCCTCAATCCTCAATCCTCAATCCTCAATCCTCAGTCCTCAATCCTCAATCCTCAATCCCCAATCCTCAATATTCAATCCTCAATCCTCAATCCTCAATACTCAATCCTCAATCTTCAATCCTCAATAGTCAATCTTCAATCCTCAATCCTCAATCCTCAATCCTCAATACTCAATCCTCAATCCTCAGCCCTCAATCCTCAATCCTCAATCTTCAATCCTCAATACTCAATCTTCAATCCTCAATCCTCAATCCTCAATCCTCAATCCTCAATCCTCATTCTTCAATCCTCAATACCCAATCCTCAATCTTCAATCCTCAATCCTCAATCCTCAATTCTCAATCCTCAATCCTCAGTCGTCAGTCCTCAAACCACAATCCTCAACCCTCAGCCCTCATCCTCAATCCTCAATCCTTATTCCTCAGTCCTCAACCATCAATCCTCAGTACTCAATTTTCAATCCTCAGTCCTCAAACCTCAATTCTGAACCCTCAATCCTGAATCCTCAATCTTCAGCCCTCAGTCCTCAACAATCAGTTGTCAATCCTCATTCCTCAGTATAATATTCTCAATTCACAGTTTTCAATACTCAATACTCAATCTGCAATCTTCAAATCTCTATCCACAGTCATCAATTCTCATCATTCAACCCTCAACTCTCAGTCCTCAATGTTCAATCCTCAATCCCCAATTCTCAATCCTCGATCCTCAATGCTGAATCTTCAATCCTCAATCCTCAATCCTCAATCCTCAATCCTCAATCCTGAATATTCAATCCTCAGTCCCCAATCCTCAATCCTCAATCCTCATTCCTCATTCTTCAATCCTCAATACCCAATCCTCAATCTTCAATCCTCAATCCTCAATCCACAATCCTCAACTCTCAATCCTCAATCCTCAGACCTCAGACATCAAACCTCAATCCTCAACCCTCAGCCCTCATCGTCAATCCTCAAACCTCAATCCTCAAACCTCAATAGTCAATCCTCAATCCTCAATCATCAATCCACAATACTCAACCTTCAATCCTGAATCCTCAATCCTCAATCCTCAATATTCAATCCTGAATACTCAACTTTAAATACTCAATCCGCAATCATCAATCCTCAATCCTGAATCCTCAGTCATCAAGCCTCAATCTTCAATACTCAATCGTCAATCCTCAGACCTCAATCCTCAAACGTCAATCCTCGTACCTCAAACCTCAATCCTCAACCCTCAGTCCTCATCCTCAATTCTCAATTCTCAATCCTCAATCCTCAACCCTCAATCTTCTATCATCAATAATCAATCTCCAACCCTAGATCCCCAATCCCCAATCCTCAATCCTTAATCCTCAATCTTCAATACACAATCCCCAGTCCTCAATCTTCAATCCTGAATGCCCAGTCCTCAATCCTCAATCCTCAGTACTCAATCCTCAGCCCTCAGTCCTCAAACCTCAATCCTCAAACCTCAGCCCTCATCCTCAATGCTCAATCCTCAACCTCAATCCTCAATCTTCAATCCTCAATACTCAATCTTCAATCCTCAATCCTCAGTCCTCAAACCTCAATTCTGAACCCTCAATCCTGAATCCTCAATCTTCAGCCCTCAGTCCTCAACAATCAGTTGTCAATCCTCATTCCTCAGTATAATATTCTCAATTCACAGTTTTCAATACTCAATACTCAATCTGCAATCTTCAAATCTCTATCCACAGTCATCAATTCTCATCATTCAACCCTCAACTCTCAGTCCTCAATGTTCAATCCTCAATCCCCAATTCTCAATCCTCGATCCTCAATGCTGAATCTTCAATCCTCAATCCTCAATCCTCAATCCTCAATCCTCAATCCTGAATATTCAATCCTCAGTCCCCAATCCTCAATCCTCAATCCTCATTCCTCATTCTTCAATCCTCAATACCCAATCCTCAATCTTCAATCCTCAATCCTCAATCCACAATCCTCAACTCTCAATCCTCAATCCTCAGACCTCAGACATCAAACCTCAATCCTCAACCCTCAGCCCTCATCGTCAATCCTCAAACCTCAATCCTCAAACCTCAATAGTCAATCCTCAATCCTCAATCATCAATCCACAATACTCAACCTTCAATCCTGAATCCTCAATCCTCAATCCTCAATATTCAATCCTGAATACTCAACTTTAAATACTCAATCCGCAATCATCAATCCTCAATCCTGAATCCTCAGTCATCAAGCCTCAATCTTCAATACTCAATCGTCAATCCTCAGACCTCAATCCTCAAACGTCAACCCTCGTACCTCAAACCTCAATCCTCAACCCTCAGTCCTCATCCTCAATTCTCAATTCTCAATCCTCAATCCTCAACCCTCAATCTTCTATCATCAATAATCAATCTCCAACCCTAGATCCCCAATCCCCAATCCTCAATCCTTAATCCTCAATCTTCAATACACAATCCCCAGTCCTCAATCTTCAATCCTGAATGCCCAGTCCTCAATCCTCAATCCTCAGTACTCAATCCTCAGCCCTCAGTCCTCGTCATCAATCCTCAATCCTCAATCCTCAATCCTCAGTCATCAATCCTCAATCTTCAATACTCAATCGTCAATCCTCAGTCCTCAATCCTCAATCCTCAATCCTCGTATCACAAACCTCAATCCTCAACCCTAAGTCCCCATCCTCAACTCTCAATTCTCAACACTCAATCCTCAACCCTCGATCTTGAATCCTCAATAATCAATCTCCAATCCTAGATCCCCAATCCCTAATCCTCAATCCTTAATCCTCAATCTTCAATCCTCAATCCCCAGTCCTCAATCTTCAATCCTCAATGCTCAATCCTCAATCCTCAATCCTCAGTCCTCAATCCTCAATCCTCAATCCTCAATCCTCAATCCTCAGTCCTCAATCCTCAATCCTCAATCCCCAATCCTCAATATTCAATCCTCAATCCTCAATCCTCAATACTCAATCCTCAATCTTCAATCCTCAATAGTCAATCTTCAATCCTCAATCCTCAATCCTCAATCCTCAATACTCAATCCTCAATGCTCAACCCTCAATCCTCAATCCTCAATCTTCAATCCTCAATACTCAATCTTCAATCCTCAATCCTCAATCCTCAATCCTCAATCCTCATTCTTCAATCCTCTATACCCAATCCTCAATCTTCAATCCTCAATCCTCAATCCTCAATCCTCAACCCTCTATCTTCAATCCTAGATAATCAATCTCCAATACTAGATCCTCAATCCCCAATCCTCAATCCTCAATACCCAATCCTAAATCTTCAATCCTCAATCCGCAATTATCAATTCTCAATCCTCAATCCTCAATCCTCTGTCCTCAAACCTCAATCCTCAAACCTCAGTCCTCGTCCTCAAACCTTAACCGTCAATAATCAATCCGCAATCTTCACTCATCAATACTCGATCTTCAATCCTCAACCCTCAATCATCAATCCTCAATACTCAATCTTCAATCTTCAATACCCAATCTTCAATCCTCAATACTCAATCCTCAATCCTCAATATTCAATCCTCAATACTCAATCTTCAGTCCTCACTCCGCAATCATTAATCCTCAATCCTCAATCCTCAGTCATCAATCCTCAAACCTCAGTCCTCACCCTCAATTCTCAATCCTCAATCTTCAACCATCAATACTCAATCATCAGTCCTCAATTCTCAACCCTCAATCCTCAATCCTCAATACTCAATCGTCAGTCTTCATTCCTCAATACTCAATATTCAATCCACAATCCTGAATCCTCAATCCTCAATCCTCAAGCCTCAATCGTCAGTCTTCAATCCTCAATACTCAATCTTCAATCCTCAGTCCTCAATACTCAATCCTCGATCCTCATTCTTCAATCCTCAATACCCAATCCTCAATCTTCAATACTCAATCCTCAATCCTTAATTCTCAACCCTCCATCCTCAGTCCTCAGTCCTCAAACCTCAATCCTCAACCTTCAGCCCTCATCCTGGATCCTCAATCCTCAATCTTCAATCCTCAATACTCAATCTTCAACCCTCAATACTCAATCCTCAATCCTCAATCTTCAATCATCAATACTCAATCTTCAATCCACAATCCTCAATCCTCAATCCACATTCCTCAAACCTCAATCCTCAACCCTCAGTCCTTATCCTCAATTCTCAATTCTCAATCCTCAATCCCCAATCCTCAATCTTCAATCCTCAATAATCAATTTTCAATCCTAGATCCTCAATCCCCAATCCTCAATCCTTAATCCTCAATCTCCAGTCCGCAATACTCAATCTTCAATCCTCAGTCCTCAGTCCGCAATCCTCAATTCTGAATTCTCAATCCTGAATCCTCAATCTTCAGCCCTAAGTCCTCAACAATCAGTTGTCAATTCTCAACCCTCTATAGAATATCATCAATTCACAGTTTTCAATACTCAATGCTCAATCTGCAATCTTCAAATACCTATCCACAAACATCAATTCTCATCACACAACCCTCAACACTCAGTCCCCAATCCTCAATCTTCAATCCTCAATCCTCAATCCTCAATCCTCAAACCTCAATCTTCAATCATCAATACTCAATTATCAATCCTCAATTCTCAATCCTCAATCCTCAATCCTCAATCCTCAATCGTCAGTCTTCAATCCTCAATCATCAATCCTCAATCTTAAATACTCAACCCTCAATCCTCAATCCTCAATCCTCAATACTCAACCATCAATCCTCAATTCCCAATACTCAATAGAATATCCTGAGTTCTCAGGGTTCAATACTCAAACCTCAAACCTCAAACCTCAGCCCTCATACTCAATCCTCAATCCGCAATCCTCAATCCTCAATCCTCAATCTTCAATCCTCAATGCTCAATCTTCAAACCTCAGTCCTCAGTCCTCAATCATCAATTCTCAACCCTAGATCCTCAATCCCCAATCCTCAATCCTTAATCCTCGTCATCAATCCTCAACCCTGAATAATCAATCCGCAACCTTCAATCATCAATACTCAATCTTCAATCCTCAATCCTCAATACTGAATCCTCAATCCTCAACCCTCAGCCCTCATCCTCAATCCTCAATCCTTATTCCTCAGTCCTCAATCTTCAATCCTCAATACTCAATTCTCAATCCTCAATCCTCAATCCTCAATACTCAATTCTAAATCCTCAACCATCAATCCTCAATCTTCAATACTCAATCCTCAATCCTCAATCCTGAATCCTAAATACTAAACCATCTATCCTCAATTCTGTATACTCAATAGAACATCCTGAATTCTCAGGTTTCAATTCTCAAAGCTCAAACCTCAAACCTCAAACCTCAGCCATAATCCTCAATCCTCAACCCTCAATCGTCAATCCTCAACCTTCAATCCTCAACACTCAACCTTCAACCCTCAACCCTCAATCCTCAATCCTCAATCGTCAATCCGCAATCCTCAATCCTCAGTCATCAATCCTCAACCTTCAATACCCAATCCTCAATCCTGAATCCTCAATCCTCAATCCTCAATCCTCATTCCTCAAACCTCAATACTCAAACCCCAGTCCTCATCCTCAATACTCAATCCTCAATCCTCAATCATCAATCCTCAATCTTCAATACTCAATCCTCAATCCTCAATCCGCAATCCTCAATACTCAACCATCAATCCTCAATTCTCAATACTCAATAGAATATCCTGAATTCTCAGGATTCAATACTCAAACCTCAAACCTCAAACCTCAGCCCTCATCCTCATACCTCAACATTCAATCCACACTCCTCAACCCTCAATCCTCAACACTCAACCTTCAATCCTCAATCCTCAATTCTCAATCCTCAATCCTCAATCCCCAGTCATCAATCTTCAACCTTCAATACTCAATCCTCAACCTTCAATCCTAAATAATCAATTTTCAATCCTAGATCCTCAATCCCCAATCCTCAATCCTTAATCCTCAATCTCCAATCCGCAATACTCAATCTTCAATCCTCAATCCTCAGTCCGCAATCCTCAATTCTGAATTCTCAATCCTGAATCCTCAATCTTCAGCCCTAAGTCCTCAACAATCAGTTGTCAATTCTCAACCCTCTATAGAATATCATCAATTCACAGCTTTCAATACTCAATGCTCAATCTGCAATCTTCAAATATCTATCCACAAACATCAATTCTCATCACACAACCCTCAACACTCAGTTCCCAATCCTCAATCTTCAATCCTCAATCCTCAATCCTCAATCCTCAAACCTCAATCTTCAATCATCAATACTCAATCATCAATCCTCAACCCTCAGCCCTCATCCTCAATCCTCAATCCTCAACCTCAACCCTCAATCTTCAATCCTCAATACTCAATCTTCAATCCTCAATCCTCAGTCCTCAAACCTCAATCCTCAATCTTCAATCCTCAATACTCAACCTTCAATCCTCAACCCTCAGTCCTTATCCTCAATTGTCAATTCTCAATCCTCAATCCTCAATCCTCAATCTTTAATCCTCAATAATCAATATTCAGTCCTAGATCCTCAATCCCCAATCCTCAATCCTTAATCCTCAATCTTCAATCCTCAATCCCCAGTCCTCAATCTTCAAACCTCAATGCTCCATCCTCAATCCTCTATCCTCAGTCCTCAACCGTCAGTCCTCGTCCTCAACCCTCAAACCTCAAACCTCAATCCTCAACCGTCAGTCCTCGTCCTCAACCCTCAAACCTCAATCCTCAATCCTCAATCTTCAATCATCAATACTCAATCGTCAATCCTCAATACTCAGTCTTCAATCCCCAATCATCAATCCTCAATCCTGAATCCTCATTCTTCAATCTCCAATACCCAATCCCCAATCTTCAATCCTCAATCCTCAATCCTCAATTCTCAATCCTCAATCCTCAGTCGTCAGTCCTAAAACCTCAACCCTCAACCATCAGCCCGCGTCCTCAATCCTCAGTCCTCAATCCTCAATCCTCAATCCTCGTATCACAAACCTCAATCCTCAACCCTAAGTCCCCATCCTCAACTCTCAATTCTCAACCCTCAATCCTCAACCCTCAATCTTGAATTCTCAATAATCAATCTCCAATCCTAGATCCCCAAACCCTAATCCTCAATCCTTTATCCTCAATCTTCAATCCTCAATCCCCAGTCCTCAATCTTCAATCCTCAATGCTCAATCCTCAATCCTCAATCCTCAGTACTCAATCCTCAATCCTCAATCCCCAATCCTCAATATTCAATCCTCAATCCTCAGTCCTCAATCCTCAATCCTCAATCCTCAATCCCCAGTCCTCAATCTTCAATCCTCAATGCTCAATCCTCAATCCTCAATCCTCAGACCTCAATCCTCAATCCTCAATCCTCAATCCTCAATCCTCAGTCCTCAATCCTCAATCCTCAATCCCCAATCCTCAATATTCAATCCTCAATCCTCAATCCTCAATCCTCAATACTCAATCCTCAATCTTCAATCCTCAATAGTCAATCTTCAATCCTCAATCCTCAATCCTCAATCCTCAATACTCAATCCTCAATCCTCAACCCTCAATCCTCATTCCTCAATCTTCAATCCTCAATACTCAATCTTCAATCCTCAATCCTCAATCCTCAATCCTCAATCCTCATTCTTCAATCCTCAATACCCAATCCTCAATCTTCAATCCTCAAACCTCAGTAACCAATTCTCAATCCTCAATCCTCAGTCGTCAGTCCTCAAACCACAATCCTCAACCCTCAGCCCTCATCCTCAATCCTCAATCCTTACTCCTCAGTCCTCAACCATCAATCCTCAATACTCAATTTTCAATCCTCAATCCTCAATCCTCAATCCTCAATACTCAATGCTAAATCCTCAATCATCAATACTCAATCTTCAATACTCAATCCTCAATCCTCAATCCTGAATCCTCAATACTAAAGCATCAATACTCAATTCTCAATACTCAAAAGAACATCCTGAATTCTCAGGATCCAATACTCAAACCTCAAACCTCAAACCTCAGCCATCATCCTCAATCCTCAATCCTCAATCGTCAATCCTCAACATTCAATCCTCAACACTCAGCCTTCAACCCTCAATCCTCAATCCTCAATCCTCAATCCTCAATCCTCAATCTTCAATCCTCAATACTCAATCTTCAATCCTCAATACTCAATCCTCAATCCTCAATCCTCAATCCTCAATACTCAATCTTCAGTCCTCAATCCGCAATCATCAATCCTCAATCCTCAATCCTCAGTCATCAATCCTCAAACTTCAGTCCTCATCCTCAATTCTCAATCCTCAACCCTCAATCCTCAAACCACAATCCTCAACTGTCAGTCCTCGTCCTCAATCCTCAACCCTCAGTCCTCAATCCTCAATCTTCAATCATCAATACTCAATCTTCAATCCTCAACACTCAATCCTCAATCCTCATTCCTCAAACCTCAATCCTCAACCCTCAGTCCTTATCCTCAATTCTCAATTCTCAATCCTCAATCCTCAATCCTCAATCTTCGATCCTCTATAATCAATTTTCAATCCTAGATCCTCAATCCCCAATCCTCAATCTTTAATCCTCAATTTTCAATCCTCAATACTCAATCTTCAATCCTCAGTCCTCAGTCCTCAATCCTCAATTCTGAATTCTCAATCCTGAATCCTCAACCTTCAGCCATCAGTCCTCAACAATCAGCTGTCAATTCTCAATCCTCAATAGAATATCATCAATTCACAGTTTTCAATACTCAATGCTCAATCTGCAATCTTCAAATATCTATACACAAACATCAATCCTCATCACACAACACTCAACACTCAGTCCACAATCCTCAATCTTCAATCCTCAATCCTCAATCCTCAATCCTCAATCCTCAATCTTCAACCATCAATACTCATTCATCAGTCCTCAATTCTCAATCCTCAATCCTCAATCCTCAATACTCAATCGTCAGTCTTCAATCCTCAATACTCAATATTCAATCCACAATCCTGGATCCTCAATCCTCAATCCTCATTCTTCAATCCTCAATACCCAATCCTCAACCTTCAATACTCAATCCTCAATCCTCAATTCTCAATACTCAATCCTCAGACCTCAGTCCTCAAACCTCAATCCTCAACCCTCAGCCCTCATCCTCAATCCTCAATCCTCAACCTCAATCCTCAATCTTCAATCCTCAATACCCAATCCTAAATCTTCAATCCTCAATCCTCAATTATCAATCCTCAATCCTCAATCCTCAATCTTCAATCCTCAATACTCAATCTTCAATCCTCAATACTCAATCCTCAATCCTCAATATTCAATCCTCAATACTCAATCTTCAATCCTCTATACCGAATCCTCAATCCTCAATCCCCATTCTTCAATCCTCAATACCCAATCCTCAATCTTCGATCCTCAAACCTCAATCCTCGATTCTCAATCCTAAATCCTCAACCCTCAATCCTCAACACTCAATCGTCAGACTTCAATCCTCAATACTCAATGTTCTATCCTCAATTCTCAATTCTCAATCCTCAATCCTCAATCCTCAATCTTCGATCCTCTATAATCAATTATCAATCCTAGATCCTCAATCCCCAATCCTCAATCCTTAATCCTCAATTTTCAATCCTCAATACTCAATCTTCAATCCTCAGTCCTCAGTCCTCAATCCTCAATCCTCAATTCTGAATTCTCAATCCTGAATCCTCAATCTTCAGCCCTCAGTCCTCAACAATCAGCTGTCAATTCTCAATCCTCAATAGAATATCATCAATTCACAGTTTTCAATACTCAATGCTCAATCTGCAATCTTCAAATATCTATACACAAACATCAATCCTCATCACACAACCCTCAACACTCAGTCCACAATCCTCAATCTTCAATCCTCAATCCTCAATCCTCAATCCTCAATCCTCAATCTTCAACCATCAATACTCATTCATCAGTCCTCAATTCTCAATCCTCAATCCTCAATCCTCAATACTCAATCGTCAGTCTTCAATCCTCAATACTCAATATTCAATCCACAATCCTGGATCCTCAATCCTCAATCCTCATTCTTCAATCCTCAATACCCAATCCTCAACCTTCAATACTCAATCCTCAATCCTCAATTCTCAATACTCAATCCTCAGAACTCAGTCCTCAAACCTCAATCCTCAACCCTCAGCCCTCATCCTCAATCCTCAATCCTCAACCTCAATCCTCAACCTTCAATCCTCAATACTCAATCTTCAATCTTCAATCCTCAGTCCTCAAACCTCAATTCTGAATCCTTAATACTGAATCCTCAACCTACAGCCCTCAGTCCTCAACAATCAGTTGTCAATCCTCAATCCTCAGTATAATGTCCTCAATTCACAGTTTTCAATACTCAATACTCAATCTGCAATCTTCAAATCTCTATCCACAAATATCAATTCTCATCAGTCAACCCTCAACACTCAGTACTCAATGTTCAATCCTCAATCCTCAATTCTCAATCTTCGATCCTCAATACTGAACCTTCAATCCTCAATACTCAATCCTCAATCCTCAATCCTCAATCCTGAATATTCAATCCTCAGTCCCCATTCCTCAATCCTCAATCCTCAATCCTCATTCTTCAATCCTCGATACACAATCCTCAATCTTCAATCCTCAATCCTCAATCCTCAATTCTCAATCCTCAATCCTCAGTCCTCAGACCTCAAACCTCAATCCTCAACCCTCAGCCCTCATCGTCAATCCTCAAACCTCAACCCTAAATCCTCAATCGTCAATCCTCAATCCTCAATGTTCAATCCACAATACTCAACCTTCAAAACTCAATCCTCAATCCTCAATACTCAATATTCAATCCTCAATACTCAACTTTCAATACTCAATCCGCAATCATCAATCCTCAATCCTGAATCCTCACTCATCAAGCCTCAATCTTCAATACTCAATCGTCAATCCTCAGTCCTCAATCCTCAGCCCTCAGTCCTCGTCATCAATCCTCCACCCTCAATAATCAACCCGCAATCTTCAATCATCAATACTCAATCTTCAATCCTCAATCCTCAATACTCAATCCGCAATCATCAATCCTCAATCCTCAATCCTCAGTCATCAATCCTCAATCTTCAATACTCAATCGTCAATCCTCAGTCCTCAATCCTCAATCCTCAATCCTCGTATCACAAACCTCAATCCTCAACCCTAAGTCCCCATCCTCAACTCTCAATTCTCAACCCTCAATCCTCAACCCTCAATCTTGAATCCTCAATAATCAATCTCCAATCCTAGATCCCCAATCCCCAATCCTCAATCCTTAATCCTCAATCTTCAATCCTCAATCCCCAGTCCTCAATCTTCAATCCTCAGTGCTCAATCCTCAATCCTCAATCCTCAGTCCTCAATCCTCAATCCTCAATCCTCAATCCTCAATCCTCAGTCCTCAATCCTCAATCCTCAATCCCCAATCCTCAATATTCAATCCTCAATCCTCAATCCTCAATACCCAATCCTCAATCTTCAATCCTCAATAGTCAATCTTCAATCCTCAATCCTCAATCCTCAATCCTCAATACTCAATCCTCCATCCTCAACCCTCAATCCTCAATCCTCAATCTTCAATCCTCAATACTCAATCTTCAATCCTCAACCCTCAATCCTCAATCCTCAATCCTCATTCTTCAATCCTCAATAACCAATCCTCAATCTTCAATCCTCAATCCTCAATCCTCAATTCTCAATCCTCAATCCTCAGTCGTCAGTCCTCAAACCACAATCCTCAACCCTCAGCCCTCATCCTCAATCCTCAATCCTTATTCCTCAGTCCTCAACCATCAATCCTCAGTACTCAATTTTCAATCCTCAATCCTCAATCCTCAATCCTCAATCCTCAATGCTAAATCCTCAATCATCAATACTCAATCTTCAATACTCAATCCTCAATCCTCAATCCTGAATCCTCAATACTAAAGCATCAATACTCAATTCTCAATACGCAAAAGAACATCCTGAATTCTCAGGATCCAATACTCAAACCTCAAACCTCAAACCTCAGCCATCATCCTCAATCCTCAATCCTCAATCGTCAATCCTCAACCCTCAATCCTCAACACTCAGCCTTCAACCCTCAATCCTCAATCCTCAATCGTCAATCCGCAATCCTCAATCCTCAGTCATCAATCCTCAACCTTCAATACTCAATCCTCTATCCTCAATCCTCAATCCCCAATCCTCAATCCTCAATCCTCAATCCTCAATTCTCAATTCGCAATCCTCAATTCTCAATCCTCAATCTTCGATCCTCTATAATCAATTTTCAATCCTAGATCCTCAATCCCCAATCCTCAATCCTTAATCCTCAATTTTCAATCCTCAATACTCAATCTTCAATCCTCAGTCCTCAGTCCTCAATCCTCAATTCTGAATTCTCAATCCTGAATCCTCAATCTTCAGCCCTCAGTCCTCAACAATCAGCTGTCAATTCTCAATCCTCAATAGAATATCATCAATTCACAGTTTTCAATACTCAATGCTCAATCTGCAATCTTCAAATATCTATACACAAACATCAATCCTCATCACACAACACTCAACACTCAGTCCACAATCCTCAATCTTCAATCCTCAATCCTCAATCCTCAATCCTCAATCCTCAATCTTCAACCATCAATACTCATTCATCAGTCCTCAATTCTCAATCCTCAATCCTCAATCCTCAATACTCAATCGTCAGTCTTCAATCCTCAATACTCAATATTCAATCCACAATCCTGGATCCTCAATCCTCAATCCTCATTCTTCAATCCTCAATACCCAATACTCAACCTTCAATACTCAATCCTCAATCCTCAATTCTCAATACTCAATCCTCAGACCTCAGTCCTCAAACCTCAATCCTCAAACCTCAGCCCTCATCCTCAATGCTCAATCCTCAACCTCAATCCTCAATCTTCAATCCTCAATACTCAATCTTCAATCCTCAATCCTCAGTCCTCAAACCTCAATTCTGAAACCTCAATCCTGAATCCTCAATCTTCAGCCCTCAGTCCTCAACAATCAGTTGTCAATCCTCATTCCTCAGTATAATATTCTCAATTCACAGTTTTCAATACTCAATACTCAATCTGCAATCTTCAAATCTCTATCCACAGTCATCAATTCTCATCATTCAACCCTCAACTCTCAGTCCTCAATGTTCAATCCTCAATCCCCAATTCTCAATCCTCGATCCTCAATGCTGAATCTTCAATCCTCAATCCTCAATCCTCAATCCTCAATCCTCAATCCTGAATATTCAATCCTCAGTCCCCAATCCTCAATCCTCAATCCTCATTCCTCATTCTTCAATCCTCAATACCCAATCCTTAATCTTCAATCCTCAATCCTCAATCCGCAATCCTCAACTCTCAATCCTCAATCCTCAGACCTCAGACATCAAACCTCAATCCTCAACCCTCAGCCCTCATCGTCAATCCTCAAACCTCAATCCTCAAACCTCAATCGTCAATCCTCAATCCTCAATCATCAATCCACAATACTCAACCTTCAATCCTGAATCCTCAATCCTCAATCCTCAATATTCAATCCTGAATACTCAACTTTAAATACTCAATCCGCAATCATCAATCCTCAATCCTGAATCCTCAGTCATCAAGCCTCAATCTTCAATACTCAATCGTCAATCCTCAGACCTCAATCCTCAAACGTCAATCCTCGTACCTCAAACCTCAATCCTCAACCCTCAGTCCTCATCCTCAATTCTCAATTCTCAATCCTCAATCCTCAACCCTCAATCTTCTATCATCAATAATCAATCTCCAACCCTAGATCCCCAATCCCCAATCCTCAATCCTTAATCCTCAATCTTCAATACACAATCCCCAGTCCTCA
This sequence comes from Calliopsis andreniformis, assembly GCF_051401765.1. Classification (NCBI taxonomy): domain Eukaryota; kingdom Metazoa; phylum Arthropoda; class Insecta; order Hymenoptera; family Andrenidae; genus Calliopsis; species Calliopsis andreniformis. The sequence goes on from NW_027480503.1 coordinate 2,212,945, forward strand.
ATCTTCAATCCTGAATGCCCAGTCCTCAATCCTCAATCCTCAGTACTCAATCCTCAGCCCTCAGTCCTCGTCATCAATCCTCAGCCCTCAATAATCAACCCGCAATCTTCAATCATCAATACTCAACCTTCAATCCTCAATCCTCAATACTCAATCCTCAATACTCAATCCCCAGTCCTCAGGCCTTAATCTTCAATACTCAATCCGCCAATCCTCAATATTCAACACACAACCCTCAACCATTAATCCTCAATACTCAACCATCAACCCTCAATTCTCAATACTCAGTTGAATATCCTGAGTTCTCAGTTTTCAATACTCAATCCTCAATCTTCAATCTTCAAATCTCCATTCACAAACATCAATTCTCATCTCTCAACCCTCAACACTCAGTCCTCAATATTCAATCCTCAATCCTCAATCCTCAATCTTCAATCGTCAATACTCAATCTTCAATCCTCAATCGTCAATTCTCAATCTTCAATACTCAACACTCAATCCTCAATCCTCAATATTCAATCCTCAATACTCAATCTTCAATCCTCAATCCGCAATCATCAATCCTCAATCCTCAATCCTCAATCCTCAGTCATCAATCCTCAATCTTCAATACTCAATCGTCAATCCTCAGTCCTCAATCCTCAATCCTCAATCCTCGTATCACAAACCTCAATCCTCAACCCTAAGTCCCCATCCTCAACTCTCAATTCTCAACACTCAATCCTCAACCCTCGATCTTGAATCCTCAATAATCAATCTCCAATCCTAGATCCCCAATCCCTAATCCTCAATCCTTAATCCTCAATCTTCAATCCTCAATCCCCAGTCCTCAATCTTCAATCCTCAATGCTCAATCCTCAATCCTCAATCCTCAGTCCTCAATCCTCAATCCTCAATCCTCAATCCTCAATCCTCAGTCCTCAATCCTCAATCCTCAATCCCCAATCCTCAATATTCAATCCTCAATCCTCAATCCTCAATACTCAATCCTCAATCTTCAATCCTCAATAGTCAATCTTCAATCCTCAATCCTCAATCCTCAATCCTCAATACTCAATCCTCAATGCTCAACCCTCAATCCTCAATCCTCAATCTTCAATCCTCAATACTCAATCTTCAATCCTCAATCCTCAATCCTCAATCCTCAATCCTCATTCTTCAATCCTCAATACCCAATCCTCAATCTTCAATCCTCAATCCTCAATCCTCAATTCTCAATCCTCAATCCTCAGTCGTCAGTCCTCAAACCACAATCCTCAACCCTTAGCCCTCATCCTCAATCCTCAATCCTTATTCCTCAGTCCTCAACCATCAATCCTCAATACTCAATTTTCAATCCTCAATCCTCAATCCTCAATCCTCAATCCTCAATGCTAAATCCTCAATCATCAATACTCAATCTTCAATACTCAATCCTCAATCCTCAATCCTGAATCCTCAATACTAAAGCATCAATACTCAATTCTCAATACTCAAAAGAACATCCTGAGTTCTCAGGATCCAATACTCAAACCTCAAACCTCAAACCTCAGCCATCATCCTCAATCCTCAATCCTCAATCGTCAATCCTCAACCTTCAATCCTCAACACTCAGCCTTCAACCCTCAATCCTCAATCCTCAATCGTCAATCCGCAATCCTCAATCCTCAGTCATCAATACTCAACCTTCAATACTCAATCCTCTATCCTCAATCCTGAATCCCCAATCCTCAATCCTCAATCCTCAATCCTCAATCCTCAATCCTCAATCCTCAATCCTCAGTCCTCAAACCTCAATCCTGAATCCTCAACCCTGAATCCTCAATCTTCAGACCTAAGTCCTCAACAATCAGTCGTCAATTCACAATCCTCAATAGAATATCATCAATTCACAGTTTTCAATACTCAATACTCAATCTGCAATCTTTAGACCTCTATCCACTAACATCAATTGTCATAACTCAACCCTCAACACTCAGTCGCCAATCCTCAATCTTCAATCCTCAATCCTCAATCCTCAATCCTCAATCCTCAATCCTCAATCCTCATTCTTCAATCCTCAATACCCAATCCGCAATCTTCAATCCTCAATGCTCCATCCTCAATCCTCTATCCTCAGGCCTCAGTCCTCAACCCTCAATCCTCAAACCTCAATCCTCAATCTTCAATCCTCAATACTCAATCTTCAATCCTCAATCCTCAGTCCTCAAACCTCAATTCTGAACCCTCAATCCTGAATCCTCAATCTTCAGCCCTCAGTCCTCAACAATCAGTTGTCAATCCTCAATCCTCAGTATAATATTCTCAATTCACAGTTTTCAATACTCAATACTCAATCTGCAATCTTCAAATCTCTATCCACAGCCATCAATTCTCATCACTTAACCCTCAAAACTCAGTCCTCAATGTTCAATCCTCAATCCCCAATTCTCAATCCTCGATCCTCAATGCTGAATCTTCAATCCTCAATCCTCAATCCTCAATCCTCAATCCTCAATCCTGAATATTCAATCCTCAGTCCCCAATCCTCAATCCTCAATCCTCAATCCTCATTCTTCAATCCTCAATACCCAATCCTCAATCTTCAATCCTCAATCCTCAATCCACAATCCTCAACTCTCAATCCTCAATCCTCAGACCTCAGACATCAAACCTCAATCCTCAACCCTCAGCCCTCATCGTCAATCCTCAAACCTCAATCCTCAAACCTCAATCGTCAATCCTCAATCCTCAATCATCAATCCACAATACTCAACCTTCAATCCTGAATCCTCAATCCTCAATCCTCAATATTCAATCCTGAATACTCAACTTTAAATACTCAATCCGCAATCATCAATCCTCAATCCTGAATCCTCAGTCATCAAGCCTCAATCTTCAATACTCAATCGTCAATCCTCAGACCTCAATCCTCAAACCTCAATCCTCGTACCTCAAACCTCAATCCTCAATCCTCAGTCCTCAATCCTCAATCCTCAATCCCCAATCCTCAATATTCAATCCTCAATCCTCAATCCTCAATCCTCAATACTCAATCCTCAATCTTCAATCCTCAATAGTCAATCTTCAATCCTCAATCCTCAATCCTCAATCCTCAATACTCAATCCTCAATCCTCAACCCTCAATCCTCATTCCTCAATCTTCAATCCTCAATACTCAATATTCAATCCTCAATCCTCAATCCTCAATCCTCAATACTCATTCTTCAATGCTCAATACCCAATCCTCAATCTTCAATCCTCAAACCTCAATAACCAATTCTCAATCCTCAATTATCAGTCGTCAGTCCTCAAACCACAATCCTCAACCCTCAGCCCTCATCCTCAATCCTCAATCCTTACTCCTCAGTCCTCAACCATCAATCCTCAATACTCAATTTTCAATCCTCAATCCTCAATCCTCAATCCTCAATCCTCAATGCTAAATCCTCAATCATCAATACTCAATCTTCAATACTCAATCCTCAATCCTCAATCCTGAATCCTCAATACTAAAGCATCAATACTCAATTCTCAATACTCAAAAGAACATCCTGAATTCTCAGGATCCAATACTCAAACCTCAAACCTCAAACCTCAGCCATCATCCTCAATCCTCAATCCTCAATCCTCAATCCTCAATCTTCAATCCTCAATACTCAATCTTCAGTCCTCAATCCGCAATCATCAATCCTCAATCCTCAATCCTCAGTCATCAATCCTCAAACTTCAGTCCTCATCCTCAATTCTCAATCCTCAACCCTCAATCCTCAAACCACAATCCTCCGCTGTCAGTCCTCGTCCTCAATCCTCAACCCTCAGTCCTCAATCCTCAATCTTCAATCATCAATACTCAATCTTCAATCCTCAACACTCAATCCTCAATCCTCATTCCTCAAACCTCAATCCTCAACCCTCAGTCCTTATCCTCAATTCTCAATTCTCAATCCTCAATCCTCAATCCTCAATCTTCGATCCTCTATAATCAATTTTCAATCCTAGATCCTCAATCCCCAATCCTCAATCTTTAATCCTCAATTTTCAATCCTCAATACTCAATCTTCAATCCTCAGTCCTCAGTCCTCAATCCTCAATTCTGAATTCTCAATCCTGAATCCTCAATCTTCAGCAATCAGTCCTCAACAATCAGCTGTCAATTCTCAATCCTCAATAGAATATCATCAATTCACAGTTTTCAATACTCAATGCTCAATCTGCAATCTTCAAATATCTATACACAAACATCAATCCTCATCACACAACACTCAACACTCAGTCCACAATCCTCAATCTTCAATCCTCAATCCTCAATCCTCAATCCTCAATCCTCAATCTTCAACCATCAATACTCATTCATCAGTCCTCAATTCTCAATCCTCAATCCTCAATCCTCAATACTCAATCGTCAGTCTTCAATCCTCAATACTCAATATTCAATCCACAATCCTGGATCCTCAATCCTCAATCCTCATTCTTCAATCCTCAATACCCAATCCTCAACCTTCAATACTCAATCCTCAATCCTCAATTCTCAATACTCAATCCTCAGACCTCAGTCCTCAAACCTCAATCCTCAACCCTCAGCCCTCATCCTCAATCCTCAATCCTCAACCTCAATCCTCAATCTTCAATCCTCAATACCCAATCCTAAATCTTCAATCCTCAATCCTCAATTATCAATTCTCAATCCTCAGTCCTCAATCCTCTGTCCTCAAACCTCAATCCTCAACCCTCAGTCCTCGTCCTCAAACCTCAACCCTCAATAATCATTCCGCAATCTTCACTCATCAATACTCAATCTTCAATCCTCAATCCTCAATACTCAATCCTCAATCCTCAATACTCAATCCTCAGTCCTCGGTCCTCATTCTTCAAAACTCATTCCGTCAATCCTCAATATTCAACACACAACCCTCAGCCATCAATCCAAAATTCTCAATACTCAATAGAACATCCTGAATTCTCAGTTTTCAATACTCAATCCTCAATCTTCAATCTTCAAATCTCCATTCACAAACATCAATTCTCATCACTCAACCCTCAACACTCATTTCCCAATCGTCAATCTTCAATACTCAATCCTCAATCCTCAATCTTCAATCCTCAATACTCAATCTTCAATCCTCAATCCTCAATTCTCAATCCTCAATCTTCAATCCTCTATACCGAATCCTCAATCCTCAATCCCGATTCTTCAATCCTCAATACCCAATTCTCAATCTTCGATCCTCAATCCTCAATCCTCGATTCTCAATCCTAAATCCTCAACCCTCAATCCTCAACACTCAATCGTCAGTCTTCAATCCTCAATACTCAATCTTCTATCCTCAATCCTCAATACTCAATCCTCAATCCTCATTCTTCAATCCTCAACACCCAATCCTCAATCTTCAATCCTCAATCCTCAATCCTCAATTCTCAATACTCAATCCTCAGACCTCAGTCCTCAAACCTCAATCCTCAACCCTCAGCCCTCATCCTCAATCCTCAATCCTCAACCTCAATCCTCAATCTTCAATCCTCAATACTCAATCTTCAGTCTTCAATCCTCAGTCCTCAAACCTCAATTCTGAATCCTCAATACTGAATCCTCAACCTACAGCCCTCAGTCCTCAACAATCAGTTGTCAATCCTCAATCCTCAGTATAATATCCTCAACTCACAGTTTTCAATACTCAATACTCAATCTGCAATCTTCAAATCTCTATCCAGAAATATCAGTTCTCATCAGTCAACCCTCAACACTCAGTACTCAATGTTCAATCCTCAATCCTCAATTCTCAACCTTCGATCCTCAATACTGAATCTTCAATCCTCAATACTCAATCCTCAATCCTCAATCCTCAATCCTGAATATTCAATCCTCAGTCCCCAATCCTCAATCCTCAATCCTCAATCCTCATTCTTCAATCCTTAATACACAATCCTCAATCTTCAATCCGCAATCATCAATCCTCAATCCTGAATCCTCACTCATCAAGCCTCAATCTTCAATACTCAATCGTCAATCCTCAGTCCTCAATCCTCAGCCCACAGTCCTCGTCATCAATCCTCCATCCTCAATAATCAACCCGCAACCTTCAATCATCAATACTCAATCTTCAATCCTCAATCCTCAATACTCAATCCTCAATACTCAATCCCCAGTCCTCAGGCCTCAATCTTCAATACTCAATCCGCCAATCCTCAATATTCAACACACAACCCTCAACCATCAATCCTCAATACTCAACCATCAACCCTCAATTCTCAATACTCAGTTGAATATCCTGAATTCTCAGTTTTCAATACTCAATCCTCAATCTTCAATCTTCAAATCTCCATCCACAAACATCAATTCTCATCTCTCAACCCTCAACACACAGTCCTCAGTATTCAATCCTCAATCCTCAATCCTCAATCTTCAATCCTCAATCCTCAATCCTCAATTCTCAATACTCAATCCTCAGACCTCAGTCCTCAAACCTCAATCCTCAACCCTCAGCCCTCATCCTCAATCCTCAATCCTCAACCTCAATCCTCAATCTTCAATCCTCAATACTCAATCTTCAATCCTCAGTCCTCAGTCCTCAAATCCCAATTCTGATCCTCAATCCTGAATCCTCAATCTTCAGCCCTCAGTCTTCGACAATCAATTGTCAATCCTCAATCCTCAATAGAATATCCTCAATTCACAGTTTTCAATACTCGATACTCAATCTGCAATCTTCAAATCTCTATCCACAAACATTAATTCTCATCACTCAACCCTCAACACTCAGTCCCCAATCCTCAATCTTCAAACCTCAATCCTCAACCCTCAGCCCTCATCCTCAATCCTCAATCCTTATTCCTCAGTCCTCCACCTTCAATCCTCAATACTCAATTTTCAATCCTCAATCCTCAATCCCCAATCCTCAATCCTAAATCCTCAATCATCAATCCTCAATCTTCAATACTCAATCCTCAATTCTCAATACTCAATCCTCAATCCTTAATCCTCAATCTCCAATCCGCAATACTCAATCTTCAATCCTCGGTCCTCAGTCCTCAATCCTCAATTCTGAATTCTCAATCCTGAATCCTCAATCTTCAGCCCTCAGTCCTCAACAATCAGTTGTAAATTCTCAATCCTCAATAGAATATCATCAATTCACAGTTTTCAATACTCAATATTCAATCTGCAATCCTCAAAAATCTATCCACAAACATCAATTCTCATCACACAACCCTCAACACTCAGTCCCCAATCCTCAATCTTCAATCCTCAATCCTCAATCCTCAATCCTAAGTCCTCAATCATCAACCCTCAATCTTCAATACTCAATCCTCAATCCTCAATCCCGAATCCTCAATACTAAACCATCAATCCTCAATTCTCAATACTCAATAGAACATCCTGAATTCTCAGGATTCAATTCTCAAACCTCAAACCTCAAACCTCAGCCATCATCCTCAATCCTCAACACTCAATCCTTAATCCTCAACCCTCAACCCTCAACACTCAATCTTCAATCCTCAATCCTCAATCCTCAATCCTCAATCCTCAATCCTCAGCCATCAATCCTCAAATTTCAATACTCAATCCTCAATCCTCAATCCTCAATACTCAATCCTCAATCCTCAATCCTCAATCCTCATTCCTCAAACCTCAAACCTCAGACCTCAGTCCTCATCCTCAATTCTCAATTCTCAATTCTCAAACCTCAATCCTCAATCCTCAACCCTCTATCTTCAATCCTAGATAATCAATCTCCAATACTAGATCCTCAATCCCCAATCCTCAATCCTCAATACCCAATCCTAAATCTTCAATCCTCAATCCGCAATTATCAATTCTCAATCCTCAATCCTCAATCCTCTGTCCTCAAACCTCAATCCTCAAACCTCAGTCCTCGTCCTCAAACCTTAACCGTCAATAATCAATCCGCAATCTTCACTCATCAATACTCGATCTTCAATCCTCAACCCTCAATCATCAATCCTCAATACTCAATCTTCAATCTTCAATACCCAATCTTCAATCCTCAATACTCAATCCTCAATCCTCAATATTCAATCCTCAATACTCAATCTTCAGTCCTCACTCCGCAATCATTAATCCTCAATCCTCAATCCTCAGTCATCAATCCTCAAACCTCAGTCCTCACCCTCAATTCTCAATCCTCAATCTTCAACCATCAATACTCAATCATCAGTCCTCAATTCTCAATATTCAATCCTCATTCCTCAATCCTCAATCCTCAGCCCTCAATCCTCAATCCTCGATCTTCAATCGTCAATACTCAATCTTCAATCCTCAATCCTCAATCCTCAATCCTCAATCCTCATTCTTCAATCCCCAATACCCAATCCGCAATCTTCAATCCTCAATCCTCAATCCCCAATTCTCAATCCTCAATCCTCAAACCTCAGACCTCAAACATCAATACTCAACCCTCAGTCCTCGTCCTCAATCCACAACCCTCAATCCTCAATCATCAATCATCAATATTCAATCTTCAATCCACAATACTCAATCCTCCATCCTCAATCCTCAATCCTCCATGTTCAATCCTCAATACCCAATCCCCAATCTTCAATCCTCAATCCTCAATCCTCAATCCTGAATCCTCAATTCTCAATTCTCAATCCTCAATCCTCAGCCCTCAATCCTCAATCCTCGATCTTCAATCGTCAATACTCAATCTTCAATCCTCAATCCTCAATCCTCAATCCTCAATCCTCATTCTTCAATCCCCAATACCCAATCCGCAATCTTCAATCCTCAATCCTCAATCCCCAATTCTCAATCCTCAATCCTCAAACCTCAGACATCAAACATCAATACTCAACCCACAATCCTCAATACTCAATCCTCAATCCACAATCCACAATAATCAATCTTCAATCCTCAATCCTCAATCCTCAATCCTCATTCCTCAATCCTCAATCCTCAGCCCTCAATCCTCAATCCTCGATCTTCAATCGTCAATACTCAATCTTCAATACTCAATCCTCAATCCTGAATCCCCAATCCTCAATCCTCAATCCTCAATCCACAATCCTCAATCTTCAATCCTCAATACCCAATCTTCAATCCTCAATACTCAATCCTCAATCCTCAATATTCAATCCTCAATACTCAATCTTCAGTCCTCAATCCGCAATCATCAATCCTCAATCCTCAATCCTCAGTCATCAATCCTCAACCTCAGTCCTCACCCTCAATTCTCAATCCTCAACCTTCAACCATCAATACTCAATCATCAGTCCTCAATTCTCAATCCTCAATCCTCAATCCTCAATACTCAATCGTCAGTCTTCATTCCTCAATACTCAATATTCAATCCACAATCCTGAATCCTCAATCCTCAATCCTCAATTCCCAATACTCAATCCTCAGACCTCAGTCCTCAAACCTCAATCCTCAACCCTCAGCCCTCATCCTCAATCCTCAATCCTCAACCTCAATCCTCAATCTTCAATCCTCAATACTCAATCTTCAATCCTCAGTCCTCAGTCCTCAAATCCCAATTCTGATCCTCAATCCTGAATCCTCAATCTTCAGCCCTCAGTCTTCGACAATCAATTGTCAATACTCAATCCTCAATAGAATATCCTCAATTCACAGTTTTCAATACTCGATACTCAATCTGCAATCTTCAAATCTCTATCCACAAACATTAATTCTCATCACTCAACCCTCAACACTCAGTCCCCAATCCTCAATCTTCAAACCTCAATCCTCAACCCTCAGCCCTCATCCTCAATCCTCAATCCTTATTCCTCAGTCCTCCACCTTCAATCCTCAATACTCAATTTTCAATCCTCAATCCTCAATCCTCAATCCTCAATCCTAAATCCTCAATCATCAATCCTCAATCTTCAATACTCAATCCTCAATCCTCAATCCTGAATCCTCAATACTAAAGCATCAATCCTCAATTCTGAATACTCAATAGAACATCCTGAATTCTCAGGATTCAATACTCAAACCTCAAACCTCAAACCTCAGCCATCATCCTCAAACATCAAACCTCAATCCTCAATCTTCAATCATCAATACTCAACCTTCAATCCTCAATCCTCAATCCTCAATCCTTATTCCTCAAACCTCAATCCTCAATTCTGAATCCTCAATCCTGAATCCTCAATCTTCAGCCCTCAGTCCACAACAATCAGGTGACAATCCTCAATCCTCAATAGAATATCATCAATTCACAGTTTTCAATACTCAATACTCAATCAGCAATCTTTAAACCTCTATCCACAAACATCAATTCTCATAACTCAACCTTCAACACTCTGTACCCAATCCTCAATCTTCAATCCTCAATCCTCAATCCTCAATCGTCAATCCTCTATCCTCAATCTTCAATCCTCAATACTCAATCATCAATCCTCAATCCTCTATCCTCAATCCTCAATCCTCACGCCTCAATCGTCAGTCTTCAATCCTCAATACTCAATAATCAATTTTCAATCCTAGATCCTCAATCCCCAATCCTCAATCCTTAATCCTCAATCTCCAATCCGCAATACTCAATCTTCAATCCTCGGTCCTCAGTCCTCAATCCTCAATTCTGAATTCTCAATCCTGAATCCTCAATCTTCAGCCCTCAGTCCTCAACAATCAGTTGTAAATTCTCAATCCTCAATAGAATATCATCAATTCACAGTTTTCAATACTCAATATTCAATCTGCAATCCTCAAAAATCTATCCACAAACATCAATTCTCATCACACAACCCTCAACACTCAGTCCCCAATCCTCAATCTTCAATCCTCAATCCTCAATCCTCAATCCTCAATGCGCAATCTTCAATCATCAATACTCAATCATCAATCCTCAATTCTCAATCCTCAATCCTCAATCCTCAATCCTCAATCGTCAGTCTTCAATCCTCAATACTCAATATTCAATCCACAATCCTGAATCCTCAATCCTCAATCCTCAATCCTCATTCGTCAATCCTCAATACCCAATCATCAATCTTCAATCCTCAATCCTCAATCCTCAATTCTCAATACTCAATCCTCAATACTCAATCATCAATCCTCAATCCTCTATCCTCAATCCTCAATCCTCAATCCTCAAGCCTCAATCGTCAGTCTTCGATCCTCAATACTCAATCTTCAATCCTCAGTCCTCAATACTCAATCCTCGATCCTCATTCTTCAATCCTCAATACCCAATCCTCAATCTTCAATACTCAATCCTCAATCCTTAATTCTCAACCCTCCATCCTCAGTCCTCAGTCCTCAAACCTCAGTCCTCAACCTTCAGCCCTCATCCTGGATCCTCAATCCTCAATCTTCAATCATCAATACTCAATCTTCAATCCACAATCCTCAATCCTCAATCCACATTCCTCAAACCTCAATCCTCAACCCTCAGTCCTTATCCTCAATTCTCAATTCTCAATTCTCAATCCCCAATCCTCAATCTTCAATCCTCAATAATCAATTTTCAATCCTAGATCCTCAATCCCCAATCCTCAATCCTTAATCCTCAATCTCCAATCCGCAATACTCAATCTTCAATCCTCAGTCCTCAGTCCGCAATCCTCAATTCTGAATTCTCAATCCTGAATCCTCAATCTTCAGCCCTAAGTCCTCAACAATCAGTTGTCAATTCTCAACCCTCTATAGAATATCATCAATTCACAGTTTTCAATACTCAATGCTCAATCTGCAATCTTCAAATACCTATCCACAAACATCAATTCTCATCACACAACCCTCAACACTCAGTCCCCAATCCTCAATCTTCAATCCTCAATCCTCAATCCTCAATCCTCAAACCTCAATCTTCAATCATCAATACTCAATCATCAATCCTCAATTCTCAATCCTCAATCCTCAATCCTCAATCCTCAATCGTCAGTCTTCAATCCTCAATCATCAATCCTCAATCTTAAATACTCAACCCTCAATCCTCAATCCTCAATCCTCAATACTCAACCATCAATCCTCAATTCCCAATACTCAATAGAATATCCTGAGTTCTCAGGATTCAATACTCAAACCTCAAACCTCAAACCTCAGCCCTCATCCTCAATCCTCAATCCTCAATCCTCAATCCTCAATCCTCAATCTTCAATCCTCAATACTCAATCTTCAAACCTCAGTCCTCAGTCCTCAATCATCAATTCTCAACCCTAGATCCTCAATCCCCAATCCTCAATCCTTAATCCTCGTCGTCAATCCTCAACCCTCAATAATCAATCCGCAACCTTCAATCATCAATACTCAATCTTCAATCCTCAATCCTCAATACTGAATCCTCAATCCTCAACCCTCAGCCCTCATACTCAATCCACAATCCTTATTCCTCAGTCCTCAATCTTCAATCCTCAATACTCAATTCTCAAACCTCAATCCTCAAACCTCAAACCTCAGCCATAATCCTCAATCCTCAACCCCCAATCGTCAATCCTCAAGCTTCAATCCTCAACACTCAACCTTCAACCCTCAACCCTCAATCCTCAATCCTCAATCGTCAATCCGCAATCCTCAATCCTCAGTCATCAATCCTCAACCTTCAATACTCAATCCTCAATCCTGAATCCTCAATCCTCAATCCTCAATCCTCATTCCTCAAACCTCAATCCTCAAACCCCAGTCCTCATCCTCAATACTCAATCCTCAATCCTCAATCATCAATCCTCAATCTTCAATACTCAATCCTCAATCCTCAATCCTCAATCCTCAATACTCAACCATCAATCCTCAATTCTCAATACTCAATAGAATATCCTGAATTCTCAGGATTCAATACTCAAACCTCAAACCTCAAACCTCAGCCCTCATCCTCAAACCTCAACACTCAATCCACACTCCTCAACCCTCAATCCTCAACACTCAACCTTCAATCCTCAATCCTCAATTTTCAATCCTCAATCCTCAATCCCCAGTCATCAATCTTCAACCTTCAATACTCAATCCTCAACCTTCAATCCTCAATCCTAAATTCTCAATCGTCTGTACTCAATCCTCAATCGTCAGTCCTCAATCCCCAATCCTCAATCTTCAATCCTCAATGCTCAATCCTCAATCCTCAATCCTCAGTCCTCAATCCTCAATCTTCAATCCTCAGTCCTCAATACTCAATCCTCGATCCTCATTCTTCAATCCTCAATCGTCAATTCTCAATCCTCAATCCTCAACCCTCAATCCTCAGTCCTCAATATTCAATCCTCAATACTCAATCTTCAATCCTCAATCCGCAATCATCAATCCTCAATCCTCAATCCTCAGTCATCAATCCTCAATCTTCAATACTCAATCGTCAATCCTCAGTCCTCAATCCTCAATCCTCGATCCTCGATCCTCGTATCTCAAACCTCAATCCTCAACCCTCAGTCCCCATCCTCAATTCTCAATTCTCAACCCTCAATACTCAACCCTCAATCTCCAATCCTCAATAATCAATCTCCAATCCTAGATCCCCAATCCCTAATCCTCAATCCTGAATACTCAATCTTCAATCCTCAATCCCCGGTCCTCAATCTTCAATCCACAACGCTCAATCCTCTATCCTCAATCCTCAGTCCTCAATCCTCAATCCTCAATCCCCAATCCTCAATATTCAATCCTCAATCCTCTATCCTCAATACTCAATCCTCAATCTTCAATCCTCAATAATCAATCTTCAATCCTCAATCCTCAATCCTCAATCCTCAATCCTCAATCCTCAATCCTCAACCCTCAATCCTCAATCCTCAATCTTCAGTACTCAATACTCAATCATGAATCCTCAATCCTCAATCCTCAATCCTCAATCCTCATTCTTCAATCCTCAATACCCAATCCTCAATCTTCAATCCTCAATCCTCAATCCTCAATTCTCAATCCTCAATCCTCAGTCCTCAGTCCTCAAACCTCAATCCTCAACCCTCAGCCCTCATCCTCAATCCTCAATCCTTATTCCTCAGTCCGCAACCTTCAATCCTCAATACTCAATTTTCAATCCTCAATCCTCATTCTTCAATCCTCAATACCCAATCCTCAATCTTCAATCCTCAATCCTCAATCCTCAATTCTCAATCCTCAATCCTCAGTCCTCAGTCCTCAAACCTCAATCCTCAACCCTCAGCCCTCATCCTCAATCCTCAATCCTTATTCCTCAGTCCGCAACCTTCAATCCTCAATACTCAATTTTCAATCCTCAATCCTCAATCCTCAATCCTCAATCCTAAATCCTCAATCATCAATCCTCAATCTTCAATACTCAATCCTCAATCCTCAATCCTGAATCCTCAATACTAAAGCATCAATCCTCAATTCTGAATACTCAATAGAACATCCTGAATTCTCAGGATTCAATACTCAAACCTCAAACCTCAAACCTCAGCCATCATCCTCAAACATCAAACCTCAATCCTCAATCTTCAATCATCAATACTCAATCTTCAATCCTCAATCCTCAATCCTCAATCCTTATTCCTCAAACCTCAATCCTCAATTCTGAATCCTCAATCCTGAATCCTCAATCTTCAGCCCTCAGTCCTCAACAATCAGGTGACAACCCTCAATCCTCAATAGAATATCATCAATTCACAGTTTTCAATACTCAATACTCAATCAGCAATCTTTAAACCTCTATCCACAAACATCAATTCTCATAACTCAACCCTCAACACTCAGTCCCCAATCCTCAATCTTCAATCCTCAATCCTCAATCCTCAATCGTCAATCCTCTATCCTCAATCTTCAATCCTCAATACTCAATCATCAATCCTCAATCCTCTATCCTCAATCCTCAATCCTCACGCCTCAATCGTCAGTCTTCAATCCTCAATACTCAATAATCAATTTTCAATCCTAGATCCTCAATCCCCAATCCTCAATCCTTAATCCTCAATCTCCAATCCGCAATACTCAATCTTCAATCCTCGGTCCTCAGTCCTCAAACCTCAATCCTGAATCCTCAATCCTGAATCCTCTATCTTCAGACCTAAGTCCTCAACAATCTGTTGTCAATTCACAATCCACAATAGAATACCATCAATTCACGGTTTTCAATACTCAATACTCAATCAGCAATCTTTAAACCTCTATCCACAAACATCAATTCTCATAACTCAACCCTCAAGACTCAGTCCCCAATCCTCAATCTTCAATCCTCAATCCTCAATCCTCAGTCCTCAATCCTCAATCCTCAATCTTCAATCCTCAATACTCAATCATCAATCCTCAATCCTCTATCCTCAATCCTCAATCCTCAATCCTCAAGCCTCAATCGTCAGTCTTCGATCCTCAATACTCAATCTTCAATCCTCAGTCCTCAATACTCAATCCTCGATCCTCATTCTTCAATCCTCAATACCCAATCCTCAATCTTCAATACTCAATCCTCAATCCTTAATTCTCAACCCTCCATCCCCAGTCCTCAGTCCTCAAACCTCAGTCCTCAACCTTCAGCCCTCATCCTGGATCCTCAATCCTCAATCTTCAATCCTCAATACTCAATCTTCAACCCTCAATACTCAATCCTCAATCCTCAATCTTCAATCATCAATACTCAATCTTCAATCCACAATCCTCAATCCTCAATCCACATTCCTCAAACCTCAATCCTCAACCCTCAGTCCTTATCCTCAATTCTCAATTCTCAATCCTCAATCCCCAATCCTCAATCTTCAATCCTCAATAATCAATTTTCAATCCTAGATCCTCAATCCCCAATCCTCAATCCTTAATCCTCAATCTCCAATCCGCAATACTCAATCTTCAATCCTCAGTCCTCAGTCCGCAATCCTCAATTCTGAATTCTCAATCCTGAATCCTCAATCTTCAGCCCTAAGTCCTCAACAATCAGTTGTCAATTCTCAACCCTCTATAGAATATCATCAATTCACAGTTTTCAATACTCAATGCTCAATCTGCAATCTTCAAATACCTATCCACAAACATCAATTCTCATCACACAACCCTCAACACTCAGTCCCCAATCCTCAATCTTCAATCCTCAATCCTCAATCCTCAATCCTCAAACCTCAATCTTCAATCATCAATACTCAATCATCAATCCTCAATTCTCAATCCTCAATCCTCAATCCTCAATCCTCAATCGTCAGTCTTCAATCCTCAATCATCAATCCTCAATCTTAAATACTCAACCCTCAATCCTCAATCCTCAATCCTCAATACTCAACCATCAATCCTCAATTCCCAATACTCAATAGAATATCCTGAGTTCTCAGGATTCAATACTCAAACCTCAAACCTCAAACCTCAGCCCTCATCCTCAATCCTCAATCCTCAATCCTCAATCCTCAATCCTCAATCTTCAATCCTCAATACTCAATCTTCAAACCTCAGTCCTCAGTCCTCAATCATCAATTCTCAACCCTAGATCCTCAATCCCCAATCCTCAATCCTTAATCCTCGTCGTCAATCCTCAACCCTCAATAATCAATCCGCAACCTTCAATCATCAATACTCAATCTTCAATCCTCAATCCTCAATACTGAATCCTCAATCCTCAACCCTCAGCCCTCATACTCAATCCACAATCCTTATTCCTCAGTCCTCAATCTTCAATCCTCAATACTCAATTCTCAAACCTCAATCCTCAAACCTCAAACCTCAGCCATAATCCTCAATCCTCAACCCCCAATCGTCAATCCTCAACCTTCAATCCTCAACACTCAACCTTCAACCCTCAACCCTCAATCCTCAATCCTCAATCGTCAATCCGCTATCCTCAATCCTCAGTCATCAATCCTCAACCTTCAATACTCAATCCTCAATCCTGAATCCTCAATCCTCAATCCTCAATCCTCATTCCTGAAACCTCAATCCTCAAACCCCAGTCCTCATCCTCAATACTCAATCCTCAATCCTCAATCATCAATCCTCAATCTTCAATACTCAATCCTCAATCCTCAATCCTCAATCCTCAATACTCAACCATCAATCCTCAATTCTCAATACTCAATAGAATATCCTGAATTCTCAGGATTCAATACTGAAACCTCAAACCTCAAACCTCAGCCCTCATCCTCAAACCTCAACACTCAATCCACACTCCTCAACCCTCAATCCTCAACACTCAACCTTCAATCCTCAATCCTCAATTCTCAATCCTCAATCCTCAATCCCCAGTCATCAATCTTCAACCTTCAATACTTAATCCTCAACCTTCAATCCTCAATCCTAAATTCTCAATCGTCTGTACTCAATCCTCAATCGTCAGTCCTCAATCCCCAATCCTCAATCTTCAATCCTCAATGCTCAATCCTCAATCCTCAATCCTCAGTCCTCAATCCTCAATCTTCAATCCTCAGTCCTCAATACTCAATCCTCGATCCTCATTCTTCAATCCTCAATCGTCAATTCTCAATCCTCAATCCTCAACCCTCAATCCTCAGTCCTCAATATTCAATCCTCAATACTCAATCTTCAATCCTCAATCCGCAATCATCAATCCTCAATCCTCAATCCTCAGTCATCAATCCTCAATCTTCAATACTCAATCGTCAATCCTCAGTCCTCAATCCTCAATCCTCGATCCTCGATCCTCGTATCTCAAACCTCAATCCTCAACCCTCAGTCCCCATCCTCAATTCTCAATTCTCAACCCTCAATACTCAACCCTCAATCTTCAATCCTCAATAATCAATCTCCAATCCTAGATCCCCAATCCCTAATCCTCAATCCTGAATACTCAATCTTCAATCCTCAATCCCCGGTCCTCAACCTTCAATCCACAACGCTCAATCCTCAATCCTCAATCCTCAGTCCTCAATCCTCAATCCTCAATCCCCAATCCTCAATATTCAATCCTCAATCCTCTATCCTCAATACTCAATCCTCAATCTTCAATCCTCAATAATCAATCTTCAATCCTCAATCCTCAATCCTCAATCCTCAATCCTCAATCCTCAATCCTCAACCCTCAATCCTCAATCCTCAATCTTCAGTACTCAATACTCAATCATGAATCCTCAATCCTCAATCCTCAATCCTCAATCCTCATTCTTCAATCCTCAATACCCAATCCTCAATCTTCCATCCTCAATCCTCAATCCTCAATTCTCAATCCTCAATCCTCAGTCCTCAGTCCTCAAACTTCAATCCTCAACCCTCAGCCCTCATCCTCAATCCTCAATCCTTATTCCTCAGTCCGCAACCTTCAATCCTCAATACTCAATTTTCAATCCTCAATCCTCAATCCTCAATCCTCAATCCTAAATCCTCAATCATCAATCCTCAATCTTCAATACTCAATCCTCAATCCTCAATCCTGAATCCTCAATACTAAAGCATCAATCCTCAATTCTGAATACTCAATAGAACATCCTGAATTCTCAGGATTCAATACTCAAACCTCAAACCTCAAACCTCAGCCATCATCCTCAAACATCAAACCTCAATCCTCAATCTTCAATCATCAATACTCAATCTTCAATCCTCAATCCTCAATCCTCAATCCTTATTCCTCAAACCTCAATCCTCAATTCTGAATCCTCAATCCTGAATCCTCAATCTTCAGCCCTCAGTCCTCAACAATCAGGTGACAATCCTCAATCCTCAATAGAATATTATCAATTCACAGTTTTCAATACTCAATACTCAATCAGCAATCTTTAAACCTCTATCCACAAACATCAATTCTCATCACACAACCCTCAACACTCAGTCCCCAATCCTCAATCTTCAATCCTCAATCCTCAATCCTCAATCCTCAAACCTCAATCTTCAATCATCAATACTCAATCATCAATCCTCAATTCTCAATCCTCAATCCTCAATCCTCAATCCTCAATCGTCAGTCTTCAATCCTCAATCATCAATCCTCAATCTTAAATACTCAACCCTCAATCCTCAATCCTCAATCCTCAATACTCAACCATCAATCCTCAATTCCCAATACTCAATAGAATATCCTGAGTTCTCAGGATTCAATACTCAAACCTCAAACCTCAAACCCCTGCCCTCATCCTCAATCCTCAATCCTCAATCCTCAATCCTCAATCCTCAATCTTCAATCCTCAATACTCAATCTTCAAACCTCAGTCCTCAGTCCTCAATCATCAATTCTCAACCCTAGATCCTCAATCCCCAATCCTCAATCCTTAATCCTCGTCGTCAATCCTCAACCCTCAATAATCAATCCGCAACCTTCAATCATCAATACTCAATCTTCAATCCTCAATCCTCAATACTGAATCCTCAATCCTCAACCCTCAGCCCTCATACTCAATCCACAATCCTTATTCCTCAGTCCTCAATCTTCAATCCTCAATACTCAATTCTCAAACCTCAATCCTCAAACCTCAAACCTCAGCCATAATCCTCAATCCTCAACCCCCAATCGTCAATCCTCAACCTTCAATCCTCAACACTCAACCTTCAACCCTCAACCCTCAATCCTCAATCCTCAATCGTCAATCCGCAATCCTCAATCCTCAGTCATCAATCCTCAACCTTCAATACTCAATCCTCAATCCTCAATACTCAATCCTCAATCCTCATTCCTCAAACCTCAATCCTCAAACCCCAGTCCTCATCCTCAATACTCAATCCTCAATCCTCAATCATCAATCCTCAATCTTCAATACTCAATCCTCAATCCTCAATCCTCAATCCTCAATCCTCAGTCATCAATCCTCAATCTTCAATACTCAATCGTCAATCCTCAGTCCTCAATCCTCAATACTCGATCCTCGATCCTCGTATCTCAAACCTCAATCCTCAACCCTCAGTCCCCATCCTCAATTCTCAATTCTCAACCCTCAATACTCAACCCTCAATCTTCAATCCTCAATAATCAATCTCCAATCCTAGATCCCCAATCCCTAATCCTCAATCCTGAATACTCAATCTTCAATCCTCAATCCCCGGTCCTCAATCTTCAATCCACAACGCTCAATCCTCAATCCTCAATCCTCAGTCCTCAATCCTCAATCCTCAATCCCCAATCCTCAATATTCAATCCTCAATCCTCTATCCTCAATACTCAATCCTCAATCTTCAATCCTCAATAATCAATCTTCAATCCTCAATCCTCAATCCTCAATCCTCAATCCTCAATCCTCAATCCTCAACCCTCAATCCTCAATCCTCAATCTTCAGTACTCAATACTCAATCATGAATCCTCAATCCTCAATCCTCAATCCTCAATCCTCATTCTTCAATCCTCAATACCCAATCCTCAATCTTCAATCCTCAATCCTCAATCCTCAATTCTCAATCCTCAATCCTCAGTCCTCAGTCCTCAAACCTCAATCCTCAACCCTCAGCCCTCATCCTCAATCCTCAATCCTTATTCCTCAGTCCGCAACCTTCAATCCTCAATACTCAATTTTCAATCCTCAATCCTCAATCCTCAATCCTCAATCCTAAATCCTCAATCATCAATCCTCAATCTTCAATACTCAATCCTCAATCCTCAATCCTGAATCCTCAATACTAAAGCATCAATCCTCAATTCTGAATACTCAATAGAACATCCTGAATTCTCAGGATTCAATACTCAAACCTCAAACCTCAAACCTCAGCCATCATCCTCAAACATCAAACCTCAATCCTCAATCTTCAATCATCAATACTCAATCTTCAATCCTCAATCCTCAATCCTCAATCCTTATTCCTCAAACCTCAATCCTCAATTCTGAATCCTCAATCCTGAATCCTCAATCTTCAGCCCTCAGTCCTCAACAATCAGGTGACAATCCTCAATCCTCAATAGAATATCATCAATTCACAGTTTTCAATACTCAATACTCAATCAGCAATCTTTAAACCTCTATCCACAAACATCAATTCTCATAACTCAACCCTCAACACTCAGTCCCCAATCCTCAATCTTCAATCCTCAATCCTCAATCCTCAATCGTCAATCCTCTATCCTCAATCTTCAATCCTCAATACTCAATCATCAATCCTCAATCCTCTATCCTCAATCCTCAATCCTCACGCCTCAATCGTCAGTCTTCAATCCTCAATACTCAATAATCAATTTTCAATCCTAGATCCTCAATCCCCAATCCTCAATCCTTAATCCTCAATCTCCAATCCGCAATACTCAATCTTCAATCCTCGGTCCTCAGTCCTCAAACCTCAATCCTGAATCCTCAATCCTGAATCCTCAATCTTCAGACCTAAGTCCTCAACAATCTGTTGTCAATTCACAATCCACAATAGAATACCATCAATTCACGGTTTTCAATACTCAATACTCAATCAGCAATCTTTAAACCTCTATCCACAAACATCAATTCTCATAACTCAACCCTCAAGACTCAGTCCCCAATCCTCAATCTTCAATCCTCAATCCTCAATCCTCAGTCCTCAATCCTCAATCCTCAATCTTCAATCCTCAATACTCAATCATCAATCCTCAATCCTCTATCCTCAATCCTCAATCCTCAATCCTCAAGCCTCAATCGTCAGTCTTCGATCCTCAATACTCAATCTTCAATCCTCAGTCCTCAATACTCAATCCTCGATCCTCATTCTTCAATCCTCAATACCCAATCCTCAATCTTCAATACTCAATCCTCAATCCTTAATTCTCAACCCTCCATCCCCAGTCCTCAGTCCTCAAACCTCAGTCCTCAACCTTCAGCCCTCATCCTGGATCCTCAATCCTCAATCTTCAATCCTCAATACTCAATCTTCAACCCTCAATACTCAATCCTCAATCCTCAATCTTCAATCATCAATACTCAATCTTCAATCCACAATCCTCAATCCTCAATCCACATTCCTCAAACCTCAATCCTCAACCCTCAGTCCTTATCCTCAATTCTCAATTCTCAATCCTCAATCCCCAATCCTCAATCTTCAATCCTCAATAATCAATTTTCAATCCTAGATCCTCAATCCCCAATCCTCAATCCTTAATCCTCAATCTCCAATCCGCAATACTCAATCTTCAATCCTCAGTCCTCAGTCCGCAATCCTCAATTCTGAATTCTCAATCCTGAATCCTCAATCTTCAGCCCTAAGTCCTCAACAATCAGTTGTCAATTCTCAACCCTCTATAGAATATCATCAATTCACAGTTTTCAATACTCAATGCTCAATCTGCAATCTTCAAATACCTATCCACAAACATCAATTCTCATCACACAACCCTCAACACTCAGTCCCCAATCCTCAATCTTCAATCCTCAATCCTCAATCCTCAATCCTCAAACCTCGGTCTTCAATCATCAATACTCAATCATCAATCCTCAATTCTCAATCCTCAATCCTCAATCCTCAATCCTCAATCGTCAGTCTTCAATCCTCAATCATCAATCCTCAATCTTAAATACTCAACCCTCAATCCTCAATCCTCAATCCTCAATACTCAACCATCAATCCTCAATTCCCAATACTCAATAGAATATCCTGAGTTCTCAGGATTCAATACTCAAACCTCAAACCTCAAACCTCAGCCCTCATCCTCAATCCTCAATCCTCAATCCTCAATCCTCAATCCTCAATCTTCAATCCTCAATACTCAATCTTCAAACCTCAGTCCTCAGTCCTCAATCATCAATTCTCAACCCTAGATCCTCAATCCCCAATCCTCAATCCTTAATCCTCGTCGTCAATCCTCAACCCTCAATAATCAATCCGCAACCTTCAATCATCAATACTCAATCTTCAATCCTCAATCCTCAATACTGAATCCTCAATCCTCAACCCTCAGCCCTCAAACTCAATCCACAATCCTTATTCCTCAGTCCTCAATCTTCAATCCTCAATACTCAATTCTCAAACCTCAATCCTCAAACCTCAAACCTCAGCCATAATCCTCAATCCTCAACCCCCAATCGTCAATCCTCAACCTTCAATCCTCAACACTCAACCTTCAACCCTCAACCCTCAATCCTCAATCCTCAATCGTCAATCCGCAATCCTCAATCCTCAGTCATCAATCCTCAACCTTCAATACTCAATCCTCAATCCTGAATCCTCAATCCTCAATCCTCAATCCTCATTCCTGAAACCTCAATCCTCAAACCCCAGTCCTCATCCTCAATACTCAATCCTCAATCCTCAATCATCAATCCTCAATCTTCAATACTCAATCCTCAATCCTCAATCCTCAATCCTCAATACTCAACCTTCAATCCTCAATCCTCAATTCTCAATCCTCAATCCTCAATCCCCAGTCATCAATCTTCAACCTTCAATACTCAATCCTCAACCTTCAATCCTCAATCCTAAATTCTCAATCGTCTGTACTCAATCCTCAATCGTCAGTCCTCAATCCCCAATCCTCAATCTTCAATCCTCAATGCTCAATCCTCAATCCTCAATCCTCAGTCCTCAATCCTCAATCTTCAATCCTCAGTCCTCAATACTCAATCCTCGATCCTCATTCTTCAATCCTCAATCGTCAATTCTCAATCCTCAATCCTCAACCCTCAATCCTCAGTCCTCAATATTCAATCCTCAATACTCAATCTTCAATCCTCAATCCGCAATCATCAATCCTCAATCCTCAATCCTCAGTCATCAATCCTCAATCTTCAGTACTCAATCGTCAATCCTCAGTCCTCAATCCTCAATCCTCGATCCTCGATCCTCGTATCTCAAACCTCAATCCTCAACCCTCAGTCCCCATCCTCAATTCTCAATTCTCAACCCTCAATACTCAACCCTCAATCTTCAATCCTCAATAATCAATCTCCAATCCTAGATCCCCAATCCCTAATCCTCAATCCTGAATACTCAATCTTCAATCCTCAATCCCCGGTCCTCAATCTTCAATCCACAACGCTCAATCCTCAATCCTCAATCCTCAGTCCTCAATCCTCAATACTCAATCCCCAATCCTCAATATTCAATCCTCAATCCTCTATCCTCAATACTCAATCCTCAATCTTCAATCCTCAATAATCAATCTTCAATCCTCAATCCTCAATCCTCAATCCTCAATCCTCAATCCTCAATCCTCAACCCTCAATCCTCAATCCTCAATCTTCAGTACTCAATACTCAATCATGAATCCTCAATCCTCAATCCTCAATCCTCAATCCTCATTCTTCAATCCTCAATACCCAATCCTCAATCTTCAATCCTCAATCCTCAATCCTCAATTCTCAATCCTCAATCCTCAGTCCTCAGTCCTCAAACCTCAATCCTCAACCCTCAGCCCTCATCCTCAATCCTCAATCCTTATTCCTCAGTCCGCAACCTTCAATCCTCAATACTCAATTTTCAATCCTCAATCCTCAATCCTCAATCCTCAATCCTAAATCCTCAATCATCAATCCTCAATCTTCAATACTCAATCCTCAATCCTCAATCCTGAATCCTCAATACTAAAGCATCAATCCTCAATTCTGAATACTCAATAGAACATCCTGAATTCTCAGGATTCAATACTCAAACCTCAAACCTCAAACCTCAGCCATCATCCTCAAACATCAAACCTCAATCCTCAATCTTCAATCATCAATACTCAATCTTCAATCCTCAATCCTCAATCCTCAATCCTTATTCCTCAAACCTCAATCCTCAATTCTGAATCCTCAATCCTGAATCCTCAATCTTCAGCCCTCAGTCCTCAACAATCAGGTGACAATCCTCAATCCTCAATAGAATATCATCAATTCACAGTTTTCAATACTCAATACTCAATCAGCAATCTTTAAACCTCTATCCACAAACATCAATTCTCATAACTCAACCCTCAACACTCAGTCCCCAATCCTCAATCTTCAATCCTCAATCCTCAATCCTCAATCGTCAATCCTCTATCCTCAATCTTCAATCCTCAATACTCAATCATCAATCCTCAATCCTCTATCCTCAATCCTCAATCCTCACGCCTCAATCGTCAGTCTTCAATCCTCAATACTCAATAATCAATTTTCAATCCTAGATCCTCAATCCCCAATCCTCAATCCTTAATCCTCAATCTCCAATCCGCAATACTCAATCTTCAATCCTCGGTCCTCAGTCCTCAATCCTCAATTCTGAATTCTCAATCCTGAATCCTCAATCTTCAGCCCTCAGTCCTCAACAATCAGTTGTAAATTCTCAATCCTCAATAGAATATCATCAATTCACAGTTTTCAATACTCAATATTCAATCTGCAATCCTCAAAAATCTATCCACAAACATCAATTCTCATCACACAACCCTCAACACTCAGTCCCCAATCCTCAATCTTCAATCCTCAATCCTCAATCCTCAATCCTCAATCCTCAATCTTCAATCATCAATACTCAATCATCAATCCTCAATTCTCAATCCTCAATCCTCAATCCTCAATCCTCAATCGTCAGTCTTCAATCCTCAATACTCAATATTCAATCCACAATCCTGAATCCTCAATCCTCAATTCTCAATCCTCATTCGTCAATCCTCAATACCCAATCATCAATCTTCAATCCTCAATCCTCAATCCTCAATTCTCAATACTCAATCCTCAACCCTCAATCTTCAATCCTCAGTCCTCAATACTCAATCCTCAATCCTCAATCCTCAATCCTCAATCATCAATCCTCAATCTTCAATACTCAATCCGCAATCCTCAATCCACCAATCCTCAATCCTCAATCCTCAATCATCAATCCTCAATCTTCAATCCTCAATACTCAATCTGTAATCATCAATCCTCAATCCACAATCTTCATTCTTCAATCCTCAATTCTGAATCCTCAGTCCTCAATCCTCAATCCTCAATCCTCAATCCTCAATGTTCAATCCTCAATACCCAATCCTCAATCTTCAATCCTCAATCCTCAATCCTCAATCCTCAATTCTCAATTCTCAATCCTCAATCCTCAGTCCTCAGTCCTCAGTCCTAAAGCCTCAACCATCAACCATTAGCCTTCATCCTCAATCCTCAATCCTCATTCCTCAATCCTGAGCCTTCAATCCTCAATTCTCAATCTTCAATCCTCAATCCTCAATCCTCAATCCTCAATCCTCAATCCTCAATCATCAATCCTCAATCTTCAATACTCACTCCTCAATCCTGAATCCTCAATCCTCAATACTCAACCATCAAAACTCAATTCTCAATACTCAATAGAATATCCTGAATTCTGAGGATTCAATGCTCAAACCTCAAACCTCAAACCTCAGCCCACATCCTCACTCCTCAATACTCAATCCTCTATCCTCAACCCTCAATCCTGAACACTCAATCTTCAATCCTCAATCCTCAATCCTCAATCCTCAAACCTCAATCCTCAATCCTCAATCATCAATCCTCAATACTCAGCTTTCAATCCTCAATCCTCAATCCTCAATCCTCAATCCTCATTCTTCAATCCTCAATACCCAATCCCCAATCTTCAATCCTCAATCCTCAGTCCTCAATTCTCAATCCTCAATCCTCATTCCTCAGACCTCAAACATCAATACTCAACCCTCAGTCCTCGTGCTCAAACCACAGCCCTCAATCCTCAATCCTCAATATTCAATCTTTAATATTCAATCTTCAGTCCTCAATTCTCAGTCCTCAATCCTCAATCCTCAATCCTCAACGTTCTATCCGCAATACCCAATCCTCAATATTCAATCCTCAATTGTCAATCCTCAATCCTCAATCCTCAATCCTCAATCCTCAATCCTCAATCCTCAGTCCTCAAACCTCAATCCTGAATCCTCAATCCTGAATCCTCAATCTTCAGACCTAAGTCCTCAACAATCAGTTGTCAATTCACAATCCACAATAGAATACCATCAATTCACGGTTTTCAATACTCAATACTCAATCAGCAATCTTTAAACCTCTATCCACAAACATCAATTCTCATAACTCAACCCTCAAGACTCAGTCCCCAATCCTCAATCTTCAATCCTCAATCCTCAATCCTCAGTCCTCAATCCTCAATCCTCAATCTTCAATCCTCAATACTCAATCATCAATCCTCAATCCTCTATCCTCAATCCTCAATCCTCAATCCTCAAGCCTCAATCGTCAGTCTTCAATCCTCAATACTCAATCATCAATCCTCAGTCCTCAATACTCAATCCTCGATCCTCATTCTTCAATCCTCGATACCCAATCCTCAATCTTCAATACTCAATCCTCAATCCTTAATTCTCAACCCTCCATCCTCAGTCCTCAGTCCTCAAACCTAAATCCTCAACCTTCAGCCCTCATCCTGGATCCTCAATCCTCAATCTTCAATCCTCAATACTCAATCTTCAACCCTCAATACTCAATCCTCAATCCTCAATCTTCAATCATCAATACTCAATCTTCAATCCACTATCCTCAATCCTCAATCCACATACCTCAAACCTCAATCCTCAACCCTCAGTCCTTATCCTCAATTCTCAATTCTCAATCCTCAATCCCCAATCCTCAATCTTCAATCCACAATAATCAATTTTCAATCCTAGATCCTCAATCCCCAATCCTCAATCCTTAATCCTCAATCTCCAATCCGCAATACTCAATCTTCAATCCTCAGTCCTCAGTCCGCAATCCTCAATTCTGAATTCTCAATCCTGAATCCTCAATCTTCAGCCCTAAGTCCTCAACAATCAGTTGTCAATTCTCAACCCTCTATAGAATATCATCAATTCACAGTTTTCAATACTCAATGCTCAATCTGCAATCTTCAAATACCTATCCACAAACATCAATTCTCATCACACAACCATCAACACTCAGTCCCCAATCCTCAATCTTCAATCCTCAATCCTCAATCCTCAATCCTCAAACCTCAATCTTCAATCATCAATACTCAATCATCAGTCCTCAATTCTCAATCCTCAATCCTCAATCCTCAATCCTCAATCGTCAGTCTTCAATCCTCAATCATCAATCCTCAATCTTAAATACTCAACCCTCAATCCTCAATCCTCAATCCTCAATACTCAACCATCAATCCTCACTTCCCAATACTCAATAGAATATCCTGAGTTCTCAGGATTCACTACTCAAACCTCAAACCTCAAACCTCAGCCCTCATCCTCAATCCTCAATCCTCAATCCTCAATCCTCAATCCTCAATCTTCAATCCTCAATACTCAATCTTCAAACCTCAGTCCTCAGTCCTCAATCATCAATTCTCAATCCTAGATCCTCAATCCCCAATCCTCAATCCTTAATCCTCGTCATCAATCCTCAACCCTCAATAATCAATCCGCAATCTTCAATCATCAATAGTCTATCTTCAATCCTCAATCCTCAATACTGAATCCTCAATCCTCAACCCTCAGCCCTCATCCTCAACCCTCAATCCTTATTCCTCAGTCCTCAACCTTCAATCCTCAATACTCAATTTTCAATCCTCAATCCTCAATCCTCAATCCTCAATCCTCAATTCTAAATCCTCAACCATCAATCCTCAATCTTCAATACTCAATCCTCAATCCTCAATCCTGAATCCTCAATACTAAACCATCAATCCTCAATTCTCAATACTCAATAGAACATCCTGAATTCTCAGGATTCAATTCACAAACCTCAAACCTCAAACCTCAAACCTCAGCCATAATCCTCAATCCTCAACCCTCAATCGTCAATCCTCAACCTTCAATCCTCAACACTCAACCTTCAACCCTCAATCCTCAATCCTCAATCGTCAATCCGCAATCCTCAATCCTCAGTCATCAATCCTCAACCTTCAATACTCAATCCTCAATCCTGAATCCTCAATCCTCAATCCTCAATCCTCATTCCTCAAACCTCAATCCTCAAACCCCAGTCCTCATCCTCAATACTCAATCCTCAATCCTCAATCATCAATCCTCAATCTTCAATACTCAATCCTCAATCCTCAATCCTCAATCCTC
Source organism: Calliopsis andreniformis (assembly GCF_051401765.1). Classification (NCBI taxonomy): domain Eukaryota; kingdom Metazoa; phylum Arthropoda; class Insecta; order Hymenoptera; family Andrenidae; genus Calliopsis; species Calliopsis andreniformis. The sequence continues at coordinate 2,241,586 of NW_027480503.1, forward strand.
AATACTCAACCATCAATCCTCAATTCTCAATACTCAATAGAATATCCTGAATTCTCAGGATTCAATACTCAAACCTCACACCTTCAACCTCAGCCCTCATCCTCAATCCTCAACACTCAATCCACACTCCTCAACCCTCAATCCTCAATCCTCAGTCCTCAAACCTGAATCCTGAATCCTCAATACTGAATCCTCAATCTTCAGACCTAAGTCCTCAACAATCAGTTGTCAATTCAAAATCCACAATAGAATACCATCAATTCACAGTTTTCAATACTCAATACTCAATCCGCAATTTTTAGACCTCTATCCACAAACATCAATTCTCATAACTCAACCCTCAACACTCAGTCCCCAATCCTCAATCTTCAATCCTCAATCCTCAATCCTCAGTCCTCAATCCTCAATCCTCAATCGTCAATCCTCAATACTCAATCATCAATCCTCAATCCTCTATCCTCAATCCTCAATCCTCAAGCCTCAATCGTCAGTCTTCAATCCTCAATACTCAATCTTCAATCCTCAGACCTCAATACTCAATCCTCGATCCTCATTATTCAATCCTCAATACCCAATCCTCAATCTTCAATCCTCAATCCTCAATCCTTAATTCTCAACCCTCCATCCTCAGTCCTCAGTCCTCAAACCTCAATCCTCAACCTTCAGCCCTCATCCTGGATCCTCAATCCTCAATCTTCAATCCTCAATACTCAATCTTCAATCCTCAATACTCAATCCTCAATCCTCAATCTTCAATCATCAATACTCAATCTTCAATCCTCAATCCTCAATCCTCAATCCACATTCCTCAAACCTCAATCCTCAACCCTCAGTCCTTATCCTCAGTTCTCAATTCTCAATCCTCAATCCCCAATCCTCAATCTTCAATCCTAAATAATCAATTTTCAATCCTAGATCCTCAATCCCCAATCCTCAATCCTTAATCCTCAATCTCCAATCCGCAATACTCAATCTTCAATCCTCAGTCCTCAGTCCGCAATCCTCAATTCTGAATTCTCAATCCTGAATCCTCAATCTTCAGCCCTCAGTCCTCAACAATCAGTTGTCAATTCTCAACCCTCTATAGAATATCATCAATTCACAGTTTTCAATACTCAATGCTCAATCTGCAATCTTCAAATATCTATCCACAAACATCAATTCTCATCACACAACCCTCAACACTCAGTCCCCAATCCTCAATCTTCAATCCTCAATCCTCAATCCTCAATCCTCAAACCTCAATCTTCAATCATCAATACTCAATCATCAATCCTCAATTCTCAATCCTCAATCCTCAATCCTCAATCCTCAATCGTCAGTCTTCAATCCTCAATACTCAATATTCAATCCACAATCCTGAACCCTGAATGCTCAAATCTCATTCCTCAATCCTCAATACCCAATCATCAATCTTCAATCCTCAATCCTCAATCCTCAATTCTCAATACTCAATCCTCAGACCTCAGTCCTCAAACCTCAATCCTCAACCCTCAGCCCTCATCCTCAATCCTCAATCCTCAACCTCAACCTTCAATCTTCAATCCTCAATACTCAATCTTCAATCCTCAATCCTCAGTCCTCAAACCTCAATCCTCAATCTTCAATCCTCAATACTCAACCTTCAATCCTCAATCCTCAATTCTCAATCGTCTATACTCAATCCTCAATCTTCAGTCCTCAATCCCCAATCCTCAAACCTCAATCCTCAATCCTCAATATTCAATCCTCAATACTCAACTTTCAATACTCAATCCGCAAACATCAATCCTCAATCCTCAGTCCTCAGTCATCAATCCTCAATCCTCAATACTCAATCGTCAATCCTCAGTCCTAAATCCTCAATCCTCAATCCTCGTACATCAAACCTCAATTCTCAACCCCCAGTCCTCATCCTCAATTCTCAATTCCCAATCCTCAATCCTCAACACTCAATCTTCAATCCTCAATCCTCATCCCTCAAACCTCAATCCTCAACCCTCAGTCCTTATCCTCAATTCTCAATTCTCAATCCTCAATCCTCAATCCTCAATCTTTAATCCTCAATAATCAATATTCAGTCCTAAATCCTCAATCCCCAATCCTCAATCCTTAAACCTCAATCTTCAATCCTCAATCCCCAGTCCTCAATCTTCAATCCTCAATGCTCCATCCTCAATCCTCTATCCTCAGTCCTCAACCGTCAGTTCTCGTCCTCAACCCTCAAACCTCAAAACTCAATCCTCAACCGTCAGTCCTCGTCCTCAACCCTCAAACCTCAATCCTCAATCCTCAATCTTCAATCATCAATACTCAATCTTCAATCCTCAATACTCAATCTTCAATCCCCAATCATCAATCCTCAATCCTGAATCCTCATTCTTCAATCTCCAATACCCAATCCCCAATCTTCAATCCTCAATCCTCAATCCTCAATTCTCAATCCTCAATCCTCAGTCGTCAGTCCTAAAACCTCAACCCTCAACCATCAGCCCTCGTCCTCAATCCTCAAACCTCATTCCTCAATCCTCAACGTTCAATCCTCAATTCTCAATCTTCAATCCTCAATCCTCAATCCTCAATCCTCAATCCTCAATCCTCAATCATTAATCCTCAATCTTCAATACTCAACCCTCAATCCTCAATCCTCAATTCTCAATCCTCAACCTTCAATCCTCAATCCTCAATCCTCAATCCTCAATCCTGATTCTTCAATCCTCAATACCCAATTCTCAATCTTCAATCCTCAGTCCTCAATCCTCAATCCTCAGTTCTAAATCCTCAACCATCAATCCTCAATCTTCAATACTCAATCCTCAATCCTCAATCCTGAATCCTCAATACTAAACCATCAATCCTCAATTCTCAATACTCAATAGAACATCCGGAATTCTCAGGATTCAATTCTCAAACCTCAAACCTCAAAGCTCAAACCTCAGCCATAATCCTCAATCCTCAACCCTCAATCGTCAATCCTCAACCTTCAATCCTCAACACTCAACCTTCAACCCTCAATCCTCAATCCTCAATCGTCAATCCGCAATCCTCAATCCTCAGTCATCAATCCTCAACCTTCAATACTCAATCCTCAATCCTGAATCCTCAATCCTCAATCCTCAATCCTCATTCCTCAAACCTCAATCCTCAAACCCCAGTCCTCATTCTCAATACTCAATCCTCAATCCTCAATCATCAATCCTCAATCTTCAATACTCAATACTCAATCCTCAATCCTCAATCCTCAATACTCAACCATCAATCCTCAATTCTCAATACTCAATAGAATATCCTGAATTCTCAGGATTCAATACTCAAACCTCAAACCTCAAACCTCAGCCCTCATCCTCAATCCTCAACACTCAATCCACACTCCTCAACCCTCCATCCTCAATGCTCAATCCTCAATCCTCAATCCTCAGTCCTCAATCCTCAATCCTCAATCCCCAATCCTCAATATTCTATCCTCAACCCACAATCCTCAATACTCAATCCTCAATCCACAATCCACAATAATCAATCTTCAATCCTCAATCCTCAATCCTCAATCCTCATTCCTCAATCCTCAATCCTCAGCCCTCAATCCTCAATCCTCGATCTTCAATCGTCAATACTCAATCTTCAATCCTCAATCCTCAATCCTCAATCCTCAATCCTCATTCTTCAATCCCCAATACCCAATCCGCAATCTTCAATCCTCAATCCTCAATCCCCAATTCTCAATCCTCAATCCTCAAACCTCAGACCTCAAACATCAATACTCAACCCTCAGTCCTCGTCCTCAATCCACAACCCTCAATACTCAATCCTCAATCATCAATCATCAATATTCAATCTTCAATCCACAATACTCAATCCTCGATCCTCAATCCTCAATCCTCCATGTTCAATCCTCAATACCCAATCCCCAATCTTCAATCCTCAATCCTCAATCCTCAATCCTGAATCCTCAATTCTCAATTCTCAATCCTCAATCCTCAGTCCTCAGTCCTCAGTCCTAAAACCTCAACCCTCAACCATCAGCCCTCATCCTCAATCCTCAATCCTCATTCCTCAACCCTCAGACTTCAATCCTCAATACTCAATCTTCAATCCTCCGTCCTCAATCCTCAATAAACAAACCTCAATCCTCAAACATCAATCCTCATTCTTCAATACTCAATCCTCAATCCTGAATCCTCAATCCTCAATACTCAACCCTCAATCCTCAACACTCAATCTTCAATCCTCAATCCTCAATCCTCAATCCTCAAACCTCTATCTTCAATCCTAAATAATCAATCTCGAATACTAGATCCTCAATCCCCAATCCTCAATCCTCAATACCCAATCCTAAATCTTCAATCCTCAATCCTCAATTATCAATTCTCAGTCCTCAGTCCTCAATCCTCTGTCCTCAAACCTCAATCCTCAACCCTCAGTCCTCGTCCTCAAACCTCAACCCTCAGTAATCAATCCGCAATCTTCGCTCATCAATACTCAATCTTAAATCCTCAATCCTCAATAGTCAATCCTAAATCCTCAATACTCAATCCTCAGTCCACAGTCATCAATCTTCAATACTCAATCCGCCAATCCTCAATATTCAACACACAACCCTCAATCATCAATCCTCAATACTCAACCATCAATCCAAAATTCTCAATACTCGATAGAATATCCTGAATTCTCAGCTTTCAATACTCAATCCTCAATCTTCAATCTTCAAATCTCCATCCACAAACATCAATTCTCATCACTGAACCCTCAACACTCAGTCCCCAATCCTCAATCCTCAATTCTCAATCCTCAACCTTCAATCCTCAATCCTCAATCCTCAATCCTCAATCCTGATTCTTCAATCCTCAATACCCAATCCTCAATCTTCAATCCTCAGTCCTCAATCCTCAATTCTCAATCCTAAATCCTCAACCCTCAATCCTCAATCCTCAATCGTCAGCCTTCAATCCTCAATACTCAACCCTCAATAATCAATCCGCAATCTTCAATCATCAGTACTCAATCTTCAATCCTCAATCCTCAATACTGAATCCTCAATCCTCAACCCTTAGCCCTCATCCTCAATCCTCAATCCTTATTCCTCAGTCCTCAATCTTCAATCCTCAATCTTCAATCCTCAATCCTCAATCCTCAATCGTCAATCCTCTATCCTCAATCTTCAATCCTCAATACTCAATCATCAATCCTCAATCCTCTATCCTCAATCCTCAATCCTCACGCCTCAATCGTCAGTCTTCAATCCTCAATACTCAATAATCAATTTTCAATCCTAGATCCTCAATCCCCAATCCTCAATCCTTAATCCTCAATCTCCAATCCGCAATACTCAATCTTCAATCCTCGGTCCTCAGTCCTCAATCCTCAATTCTGGATTCTCAATCCTGAATCCTCAATCTTCAGCCATCAGTCCTCAACAATCAGTTGTAAATTCTCAATCCTCAATAGAATATCATCAATTCACAGTTTTCAATACTCAATATTCAATCTGCAATCCTCAAAAATCTATCCACAAACATCAATTCTCATCACACAACCCTCAACACTCAGTCCCCAATCCTCAATCTTCAATCCTCAATCCTCAATCCTCAATCCTCAATCCTCAATCTTCAATCATCAATACTCAATCATCAATCCTCAATTCTCAATCCTCAATCCTCAATCCTCAATCCTCAATCGTCAGTCTTCAATCCTCAATACTCAATATTCAATCCACAATCCTGAATCCTCAATCCTCAATCCTCATTCGTCAATCCTCAATACCCAATCATCAATCTTCAATCCTCAATCCTCAATCCTCAATTCTCAATACTCAATCCTCAACCCTCAATCTTCAATCCTCAGTCCTCAATACTCAATCCTCAATCCTCAATCCTCAATCCTCAATCATCAATCCTCAATCTTCAATACTCAATCCGCAATCCTCAATCCACCAATCCTCAATCCTCAATCCTCAATCATCAATCCTCAATCTTCAATCCTCAATACTCAATCTGTAATCATCATTCCTCAATCCACAATCTTCATTCTTCAATCCTCAATTCTGAATCCTCAGTCCTCAATCCTCAATCCTCAATCCTCAATCCTCAATGTTCAATCCTCAATACCCAATCCTCAATCTTCAATCCTCAATCCTCAATCCTCAATCCTCAATTCTCAATTCTCAATCCTCAATCCTCAGTCCTCAGTCCTCAGTCCTAAAGCCTCAACCATCAACCATTAGCCTTCATCCTCAATCCTCAATCCTCATTCCTCAATCCTGAGCCTTCAATCCTCAATTCTCAATCTTCAATCCTCAATCCTCAATCCTCAATCCTCAATCCTCAATCCTCAATCCCCAATCCTTAATCTTCAATCCTCAATGCTCAGTCCTCAATCCTCAATCGTCAATCCGCAATCCTCAATCCTCAGTCATCAATCCTCAATCTTCAATACTCAATCCTCAATCCTGAATCCTCAATCCTCAATCCTCAATCCTCATTCCTCAAACCTCAATCCTCAAACCCCCGTCCTCATCCTCAATACTCAATCCTCAATCCTCAATCATCAATCCTCAATCTTCAATACTCAATCCTCAATCCTCAATCCTCAATCCTCAATACTCAACCATCAATCCTCAATTCTCAATACTCAATAGAATATCCTGAATTCTCAGGATTCAATACTCAAACCTCAAACCTCAAACCTCAGCCCTCATCCTCAATCCTCAACACTCAATCCACACTCCTCAACCCTCAATCCTCAATCCTCAATCCCCAATCCTCAATATTCAATCCTCAACCAACAATCCTCAATACTCAATCCTCAATCCACAATCCACAATAATCAATCTTCAATCCTCAATCCTCAATCCTCAATCCTCAATCCTCATTACTCAATCCTCAATCCTCAGCCCTCAATCCTCAATCCTCGATCTTCAATCCTCAATACACAATCTTCAATCCTCAATCCTCATTCCTCAATCCTCAATCCTCATTCTTCAATCCCCAATACCCAATCCGCAATCTTCAATCCTCAATCCTCAATCCCCAATTCTCAATCCTCAATCCTCAAACCTCAGACCTCAAACATCAATACTCAACCGTCAGTCCTCGTGCTCAATCCACAGCCCTCAATCCTCAATCCTCAATCTTCAATCATCAACATTCAATCTTCAGTAATCAATCCTCAGTCCTCAATCCTCAATCCTCAATCCTCAACGTTCAATCCGCAATACCCAATCCTCAATCTTCAATCCTCAATCCTTAATCCTCAATCCTCAATCCTCAATCCTCAATCTTCAATCCTCAGTCCTCAGTCCTCAATCATCAATTCTGAATTGTCAATCCTGAATCCTCAATCTTCAGCCCTCAGTCCTCAACAATCAGTTGTCAATTCTCAATCCTCAATAGAATATCATCAATTCACAGTTTTCAATACTCAATGCTCAATCTGCAATCTTCAAATATCTATCCACAAACATCAATTCTCATCACACAACACTCAACACTCAGTCCCCAATCCTCAATCTTCAATCCTCAATCCTCAATCTTCAATCCTCAATACTCAATCTTCAATCCTCAATCCTCAGTCCTCAAACCCCAATTCTGAATCCTCAATCCTGAATCCTCAAACTTCAGCCCTCTGTCCTCAACAATCAGTTGCCAATCCTCAATCCTCAATAGAATATCCTCAATTCACAGTTTTCACTACTCAATACTCAATCTGCAATCTTCTAATCTGCAAATCTCTATAAACAAACATCAATTCTCGTCACTCAACCCTCAACACTCAATCCTCAATATTCAATCCTCAATTGTCAAGTCTCAATCCTCAATCCTCAATCCTCAATCCTCAATCCTCAATCCTCAGTCCTCAAACCTGAATCCTGAATCCTCAATTCTGAATCCTCAATCTTCAGACCTAAGTCCTCAACAATCAGTTGTCAATTCAAAATCCACAATAGAATACCATCAATCCACAGTTTTCAATACTCAATACTCAATCAGCAATTTTTAGACCTCTATCCACAAACATCAATTCTCATAACTCAACCCTCAACACTCAGTCCCCAATCCTCAATCTTCAATCCTCAATCCTCAATCCTCAGTCCTCAATCCTCAATCCTCAATCGTCAATCCTCAATACTCAATCATCAATCCTCAATCCTCTATCCTCAATCCTCAATCCTCAAGCCTCAATCGTCAGTCTTCAATCCTCAATACTCAATCTTCAATCCTCAGACCTCAATACTCAATCCTCGATCCTCATTATTCAATCCTCAATACCCAATCCTCAATCTTCAATCCTCAATCCTCAATCCTTAATTCTCAACCCTCCATCCTCAGTCCTCAGTCCTCAAACCTCAATCCTCAACCTTCAGCCATCATCCTGGATCCTCAATCCTCAATCTTCAATCCTCAATACCCAATCCCCAATCCTCAATCCTCAAGCCTCAATCGTCAGTCCCCAATCCTCAATCTTCAATCCTCAATCCTCAATCCTCAATCCTCAAACCTCAATCTTCAATCATCAATACTCAATCATCAATCCTCAATTCTCAATCCTCAATCCTCAATCCTCAATCCTCAATCGTCAGTCTTCAATCCTCAATACTCAATATTCAATCCACAATCCTGAACCCTGAATGCTCAAATCTCATTCTTCAATCCTCAATACCCAATCCTCAATCTTCAATCCTCAATCCTCAATCCTCAATTCTCAATACTCAATCCTCAGACCTCAGTCCTCAAACCTCAATCCTCAACCCTCAGCCCTCATCCTCAATCCTCAATCCTCAACCTCAACCTTCAATCTTCAATCCTCAATACTCAATCTTCAATCCTCAATCCTCAGTCCTCAAACCTCAATCCTCAATCTTCAATCCTCAATACTCAACCTTCAATCCTCAATCCTCAATTCTCAATCGTCTATACTCAATCCTCAATCTTCAGTCCTCAATCCCCAATCCTCAAACCTCAATCCTCAATCCTCAATATTCAATCCTCAATACTCAACTTTCAATACTCAATCCGCAAACATCAATCCTCAATCCTCAGTCCTCAGTCATCAATCCTCAATCCTCAATACTCAATCGTCAATCCTCAATCCTCAAACCTCAATCTTCAATCATCAATACTCAATCATCAATCCTCAATTCTCAATCCTCAAACCTCAAACCTCAATCCTCAATCGTCTGTCTTCAATCCTCAATCATCAATCCTCAATCTTAAATACTCAACCCTCAATCCTCAATCCTCAATCCTCAATACTCAACCATCAATCCTCAATTCCCAATACTCAATAGAATATCCTGAGTTCTCAGGATTCAATACTCAAACCTCAAACCTCAAACCTCAGCCCTCATCCTCAATCCTCAATCCTCAATCCTCAATCCTCAATCCTCAATCTTCAATCCTCAATACTCAATCTTCAAACCTCAGTCCTCAGTCCTCAATCATCAATTCTCAACCCTAGATCCTCAATCCCCAATCCTCAATCCTTAATCCTCGTCGTCAATCCTCAACCCTCAATAATCAATCCGCAACCTTCAATCATCAATACTCAATCTTCAATCCTCAATCCTCAATACTGAATCCTCAATCCTCAACCCTCAGCCCTCATACTCAATCCACAATCCTTATTCCTCAGTCCTCAATCTTCAATCCTCAATACTCAATTCTCAAACCTCAATCCTCAAACCTCAAACCTCAGCCATAATCCTCAATCCTCAACCCCCAATCGTCAATCCTCAACCTTCAATCCTCAACACTCAACCTTCAACCCTCAACCCTCAATCCTCAATCCTCAATCGTCAATCCGCAATCCTCAATCCTCAGTCATCAATCCTCAACCTTCAATACTCAATCCTCAATCCTGAATCCTCAATCCTCAATCCTCAATCCTCATTCCTGAAACCTCAATCCTCAAACCCCAGTCCTCATCCTCAATACTCAATCCTCAATCCTCAATCATCAATCCTCAATTCTCAATACTCAATAGAATATCCTGAATTCTCAGGATTCAATACTCAAACCTCAAACCTCAAACCTCAGCCCTCATCCTCAAACCTCAACACTCAATCCACACTCCTCAACCCTCAATCCTCAACACTCAACCTTCAATCCTCAATCCTCAATTCTCAATCCTCAATCCTCAATCCCCAGTCATCAATCTTCAACCTTCAATACTCAATCCTCAACCTTCAATCCTCAATCCTAAATTCTCAATCGTCTGTACTCAATCCTCAATCGTCAGTCCTCAATCCCCAATCCTCAATCTTCAATCCTCAATGCTCAATCCTCAATCCTCAATCCTCAGTCCTCAATCCTCAATCTTCAATCCTCAGTCCTCAATACTCAATCCTCGATCCTCATTCTTCAATCCTCAATCGTCAATTCTCAATCCTCAATCCTCAACCCTCAATCCTCAGTCCTCAATATTCAATCCTCAATACTCAATCTTCAATCCTCAATCCGCAATCATCAATCCTCAATCCTCAATCCTCAGTCATCAATCCTCAATCTTCAATACTCAATCGTCAATCCTCAGTCCTCAATCCTCAATCCTCGATCCTCGATCCTCGTATCTCAAACCTCAATCCTCAACCCTCAGTCCCCATCCTCAATTCTCAATTCTCAACCCTCAATACTCAACCCTCAATCTTCAATCCTCAATAATCAATCTCCAATCCTAGATCCCCAATCCCTAATCCTCAATCCTGAATACTCAATCTTCAATCCTCAATCCCCGGTCCTCAATCTTCAATCCACAACGCTCAATCCTCAATCCTCAATCCTCAGTCCTCAATCCTCAATCCTCAATCCCCAATCCTCAATATTCAATCCTCAATCCTCTATCCTCAATACTCAATCCTCAATCTTCAATCCTCAATAATCAATCTTCAATCCTCAATCCTCAATCCTCAATCCTCAATCCTCAATCCTCAATCCTCAACCCTCAATCCTCAATCCTCAATCTTCAGTACTCAATACTCAATCATGAATCCTCAATCCTCAATCCTCAATCCTCAATCCTCATTCTTCAATCCTCAATACCCAATCCTCAATCTTCAATCCTCAATCCTCAATCCTCAATTCTCAATCCTCAATCCTCAGTCCTCAGTCCTCAAACCTCAATCCTCAACCCTCAGCCCTCATCCTCAATCCTCAATCCTTATTCCTCAGTCCGCAACCTTCAATCCTCAATACTCAATTTTCAATCCTCAATCCTCAATCCTCAATCCTCAATCCTAAATCCTCAATCATCAATCCTCAATCTTCAATACTCAATCCTCAATCCTCAATCCTGAATCCTCAATACTAAAGCATCAATCCTCAATTCTGAATACTCAATAGAACATCCTGAATTCTCAGGATTCAATACTCAAACCTCAAACCTCAAACCTCAGCCATCATCCTCAAACATCAAACCTCAATCCTCAATCTTCAATCATCAATACTCAATCTTCAATCCTCAATCCTCAATCCTCAATCCTTATTCCTCAAACCTCAATGCTCAATTCTGAATCCTCAATCCTGAATCCTCAATCTTCAGCCCTCAGTCCTCAACAATCAGGTGACAATCCTCAATCCTCAATAGAATATCATCAATTCACAGTTTTCAATACTCAATACTCAATCAGCAATCTTTAAACCTCTATCCACAAACATCAATTCTCATAACTCAACCCTCAACACTCAGTCCCCAATCCTCAATCTTCAATCCTCAATCCTCAATCCTCAATCGTCAATCCTCTATCCTCAATCTTCAATCCTCAATACTCAATCATCAATCCTCAATCCTCTATCCTCAATCCTCAATCCTCACGCCTCAATCGTCAGTCTTCAATCCTCAATACTCAATAATCAATTTTCAATCCTAGATCCTCAATCCCCAATCCTCAATCCTTAATCCTCAATCTCCAATCCGCAATACTCAATCTTCAATCCTCGGTCCTCAGTCCTCAATCCTCAATTCTGAATTCTCAATCCTGAATCCTCAATCTTCAGCCCTCAGTCCTCAACAATCAGTTGTAAATTCTCAATCCTCAATAGAATATCATCAATTCACAGTTTTCAATACTCAATATTCAATCTGCAATCCTCAAAAATCTATCCACAAACATCAATTCTCATCACACAACCCTCAACACTCAGTCCCCAATCCTCAATCTTCAATCCTCAATCCTCAATCCTCAATCCTCAATCCTCAATCTTCAATCATCAATACTCAATCATCAATCCTCAATTCTCAATCCTCAATCCTCAATCCTCAATCCTCAATCGTCAGTCTTCAATCCTCAATACTCAATATTCAATCCACAATCCTGAATCCTCAATCCTCAATCCTCATTCGTCAATCCTCAATACCCAATCATCAATCTTCAATCCTCAATCCTCAATCCTCAATTCTCAATACTCAATCCTCAACCCTCAATCTTCAATCCTCAGTCCTCAATACTCAATCCTCAATCCTCAATCCTCAATCCTCAATCATCAATCCTCAATCTTCAATACTCAGTCCGCAATCCTCAATCCACCAATCGTCAATCCTCAATCCTCAATCATCAATCCTCAATCTTCAATCCTCAATACTCAATCTGTAATCATCAATCCTCAATCCACAATCTTCATTCTTCAATCCTCAATTCTGAATCCTCAGTCCTCAATCCTCAATCCTCAATCCTCAATCCTCAATGTTCAATCCTCAATACCCAATCCTCAATCTTCAATCCTCAATCCTCAATCCTCAATCCTCAATTCTCAATTCTCAATCCTCAATCCTCAGTCCTCAGTCCTCAGTCCTAAAGCCTCAACCATCAACCATTAGCCTTCATCCTCAATCCTCAATCCTCATTCCTCAATCCTGAGCCTTCAATCCTCAATTCTCAATCTTCAATCCTCAATCCTCAATCCTCAATCCTCAATCCTCAATCCTCAATCATCAATCCTCAATCTTTAATACTCAATCCTCAATCCTGAATCCTCAATCCTCAATACTCAACCATCAAAACTCAATTCTCAATACTCAATAGAATATCCTGAATTCTCAGGATTCAATGCTCAAACCTCAAACCTCAAACCTCAGCCCACATCCTCACTCCTCAATACTCAATCCTCTATCCTCAACCCTCAATCCTGAACACTCAATCTTCAATCCTCAATCCTCAATCCTCAATCCTCAAACCTCAATCCTCAATCCTCAATCATCAATCCTCAATACTCAGCTTTCAATCCTCAATCCTCAATCCTCAATCCTCAATCCTCATTCTTCAATCCTCAATACCCAATCCCCAATCTTCAATCCTCAATCCTCAGTCCTCAATTCTCAATCCTCAATCCTCATTCCTCAGACCTCAAACATCAATACTCAACCCTCAGTCCTCGTGCTCAAACCACAGCCCTCAATCCTCAATCCTCAATATTCAATCTTTAATATTCAATCTTCAGTCCTCAATTCTCAGTCCTCAATCCTCAATCCTCAATCCTCAACGTTCAATCCGCAATACCCAATCCTCAATATTCAATCCTCAATTGTCAATCCTCAATCCTCAATCCTCAATCCTCAATCCTCAATCCTCAATCCTCAGTCCTCAAACCTCAATCCTGAATCCTCAATCCTGAATCCTCAATCTTCAGACCTAAGTCCTCAACAATCAGTTGTCAATTCACAATCCACAATAGAATACCATCAATTCACGGTTTTCAATACTCAATACTCAATCAGCAATCTTTAAACCTCTATCCACAAACATCAATTCTCATAACTCAACCCTCAAGACTCAGTCCCCAATCCTCAATCTTCAATCCTCAATCCTCAATCCTCAGTCCTCAATCCTCAATCCTCAATCTTCAATCCTCAATACTCAATCATCAATCCTCAATCCTCTATCCTCAATCCTCAATCCTCAATCCTCAAGCCTCAATCGTCAGTCTTCAATCCTCAATACTCAATCATCAATCCTCAGTCCTCAATACTCAATCCTCGATCCTCATTCTTCAATCCTCAATACCCAATCCTCAATCTTCAATACTCAATCCTCAATCCTTAATTCTCAACCCTCCATCCTCAGTCCTCAGTCCTCAAACCTAAATCCTCAACCTTCAGCCCTCATCCTGGATCCTCAATCCTCAATCTTCAATCCTCAATACTCAATCTTCAACCCTCAATACTCAATCCTCAATCCTCAATCTTCAATCATCAATACTCAATCTTCAATCCACAATCCTCAATCCTCAATCCACATACCTCAATCCTCAATCCTCAACCCTCAGTCCTTATCCTCAATTCTCAATTCTCAATCCTCAATCCTGAATCCTCAATCTTCAGCCCTCAGTCCTCAACAATCAGGTGACAATCCTCAATCCTCAATAGAATATCATCAATTCACAGTTTTCAATACTCAATACTCAATCAGCAATCTTTAAACCTCTATCCACAAACATCAATTCTCATAACTCAACCCTCAACACTCAGTCCCCAATCCTCAATCTTCAATCCTCAATCCTCAATCCTCAATCGTCAATCCTCTATCCTCAATCTTCAATCCTCAATACTCAATCATCAATCCTCAATCCTCTATCCTCAATCCTCAATCCTCACGCCTCAATCGTCAGTCTTCAATCCTCAATACTCAATAATCAATTTTCAATCCTAGATCCTCAATCCCCAATCCTCAATCCTTAATCCTCAATCTCCAATCCGCAATACTCAATCTTCAATCCTCGGTCCTCAGTCCTCAATCCTCAATTCTGAATTCTCAATCCTGAATCCTCAATCTTCAGCCCTCAGTCCTCAACAATCAGTTGTAAATTCTCAATCCTCAATAGAATATCATCAATTCACAGTTTTCAATACTCAATATTCAATCTGCAATCCTCAAAAATCTATCCACAAACATCAATTCTCATCACACAACCCTCAACACTCAGTCCCCAATCCTCAATCTTCAATCCTCAATCCTCAATCCTCAATCCTCAATCCTCAATCTTCAATCATCAATACTCAATCATCAATCCTCAATTCTCAATCCTCAATCCTCAATCCTCAATCCTCAATCGTCAGTCTTCAATCCTCAATACTCAATATTCAATCCACAATCCTGAATCCTCAATCCTCAATCCTCATTCGTCAATCCTCAATACCCAATCATCAATCTTCAATCCTCAATCCTCAATCCTCAATTCTCAATACTCAATCCTCAACCCTCAATCTTCAATCCTCAGTCCTCAATACTCAATCCTCAATCCTCAATCCTCAATCCTCAATCATCAATCCTCAATCTTCAATACTCAATCCGCAATCCTCAATCCACCAATCGTCAATCCTCAATCCTCAATCATCAATCCTCAATCTTCAATCCTCAATACTCAATCTGTAATCATCAATCCTCAATCCACAATCTTCATTCTTCAATCCTCAATTCTGAATCCTCAGTCCTCAATCCTCAATCCTCAATCCTCAATCCTCAATGTTCAATCCTCAATACCCAATCCTCAATCTTCAATCCTCAATCCTCAATCCTCAATCCTCAATTCTCAATTCTCAATCCTCAATCCTCAGTCCTCAGTCCTCAGTCCTAAAGCCTCAACCATCAACCATTAGCCTTCATCCTCAATCCTCAATCCTCATTCCTCAATCCTGAGCCTTCAATCCTCAATTCTCAATCTTCAATCCTCAATCCTCAATCCTCAATCCTCAATCCTCAATCCTCAATCATCAATCCTCAATCTTTAATACTCAATCCTCAATCCTGAATCCTCAATCCTCAATACTCAACCATCAAAACTCAATTCTCAATACTCAATAGAATATCCTGAATTCTCAGGATTCAATGCTCAAACCTCAAACCTCAAACCTCAGCCCACATCCTCACTCCTCAATACTCAATCCTCTATCCTCAACCCTCAATCCTGAACACTCAATCTTCAATCCTCAATCCTCAATCCTCAATCCTCAAACCTCAATCCTCAATCCTCAATCATCAATCCTCAATACTCAGCTTTCAATCCTCAATCCTCAATCCTCAATCCTCAATCCTCATTCTTCAATCCTCAATACCCAATCCCCAATCTTCAATCCTCAATCCTCAGTCCTCAATTCTCAATCCTCAATCCTCATTCCTCAGACCTCAAACATCAATACTCAACCCTCAGTCCTCGTGCTCAAACCACAGCCCTCAATCCTCAATCCTCAATATTCAATCTTTAATATTCAATCTTCAGTCCTCAATTCTCAGTCCTCAATCCTCAATCCTCAATCCTCAACGTTCAATCCGCAATACCCAATCCTCAATATTCAATCCTCAATTGTCAATCCTCAATCCTCAATCCTCAATCCTCAATCCTCAATCCTCAATCCTCAGTCCTCAAACCTCAATCCTGAATCCTCAATCCTGAATCCTCAATCTTCAGACCTAAGTCCTCAACAATCAGTTGTCAATTCACAATCCACAATAGAATACCATCAATTCACGGTTTTCAATACTCAATACTCAATCAGCAATCTTTAAACCTCTATCCACAAACATCAATTCTCATAACTCAACCCTCAAGACTCAGTCCCCAATCCTCAATCTTCAATCCTCAATCCTCAATCCTCAGTCCTCAATCCTCAATCCTCAATCTTCAATCCTCAATACTCAATCATCAATCCTCAATCCTCTATCCTCAATCCTCAATCCTCAATCCTCAAGCCTCAATCGTCAGTCTTCAATCCTCAATACTCAATCATCAATCCTCAGTCCTCAATACTCAATCCTCGATCCTCATTCTTCAATCCTCAATACCCAATCCTCAATCTTCAATACTCAATCCTCAATCCTTAATTCTCAACCCTCCATCCTCAGTCCTCAGTCCTCAAACCTAAATCCTCAACCTTCAGCCCTCATCCTGGATCCTCAATCCTCAATCTTCAATCCTCAATACTCAATCTTCAACCCTCAATACTCAATCCTCAATCCTCAATCTTCAATCATCAATACTCAATCTTCAATCCACAATCCTCAATCCTCAATCCACATACCTCAATCCTCAATCCTCAACCCTCAGTCCTTATCCTCAATTCTCAATTCTCAATCCTCAATCCCCAATCCTCAATCTTCAATCCTCAATAATCAATTTTCAATCCTAGATCCTCAATCCCCAATCCTCAATCCTTAATCCTCAATCTCCAATCCGCAATACTCAATCTTCAATCCTCAGTCCTCAGTCCGCAATCCTCAATTCTGAATTCTCAATCCTGAATCCTCAATCTTCAGCCCTAAGTCCTCAACAATCAGTTGTCAATACTCAACCCTCTATAGAATATCATCAATTCACAGTTTTCAATACTCAATGCTCAATCTGCAATCTTCAAATACCTATCCACAAACATCAATTCTCATCACACAACCATCAACACTCAGTCCGCAATCCTCAATCTTCAATCCTCAATCCTCAATCCTCAATCCTCAAACCTCAATCTTCAATCATCAATACTCAATCATCAGTCCTCAATTCTCAATCCTCAATCCTCAATCCTCAATCCTCAATCGTCAGTCTTCAATCCTCAATCATCAATCCTCAATCTTAAATACTCAACCCTCAATCCTCAATCCTCAATCCTCAATACTCAACCATCAATCCTCACTTCCCAATACTCAATAGAATATCCTGAGTTCTCAGGATTCAATACTCAAACCTCAAACCTCAAACCTCAGCCATAATCCTCAATCCTCAACCCTCAATCGTCAATCCTCAACCTTCAATCCTCAACACTCAACCTTCAACCCTCAATCCTCAATCCTCAATCGTCAATCCGCAATCCTCAATCCTCAGTCATCAATCCTCAACCTTCAATACTCAATCCTCAATCCTGAATCCTCAATCCTCAATCCTCAATCCTCATTCCTCAAACCTCAATCCTCAAACCCCAGTCCTCATCCTCAATACTCAATCCTCAATCCTCAATCATCAATCCTCAATCTTCAATACTCAATCCTCAATCCTCAATCCTCAATCCTCAATACTCAACCATCAATCCTCAATTCTCAATACTCAATAGAATATCCTGAATTCTCAGGATTCAATACTCAAACCTCACACCTTAAACCTCAGCCCTCATCCTCAATCCTCAACACTCAATCCACACTCCTCAACCCTCAATCCTCAATCCTCAGTCCTCAAACCTGAATCCTGAATCCTCAATTCTGAATCCTCAATCTTCAGACCTAAGTCCTCAACAATCAGTTGTCAATTCAAAATCCACAATAGAATACCATCAATTCACAGTTTTCAATACTCAATACTCAATCAGCAATTTTTAGACCTCTATCCACAAACATCAATTCTCATAACTCAACCCTCAACACTCAGTCCCCAATCCTCAATCTTCAATCCTCAATCCTCAATCCTCAGTCCTCAATCCTCAATCCTCAATCGTCAATCCTCAATACTCAATCATCAATCCTCAATCCTCTATCCTCAATCCTCAATCCTCAAGCCTCAATCGTCAGTCTTCAATCCTCAATACTCAATCTTCAATCCTCAGACCTCAATACTCAATCCTCGATCCTCATTATTCAATCCTCAATACCCAATCCTCAATCTTCAATCCTCAATCCTCAATCCTTAATTCTCAACCCTCCATCCTCAGTCCTCAGTCCTCAAACCTCAATCCTCAACCTTCAGCCCTCATCCTGGATCCTCAATCCTCAATCTTCAATCCTCAATACTCAATCTTCAATCCTCAATACTCAATCCTCAATCCTCAATCTTCAATCATCAATACTCAATCTTCAATCCTCAATCCTCAATCCTCAATCCACATTCCTCAAACCTCAATCCTCAACCCTCAGTCCTTATCCTCAGTTCTCAATTCTCAATCCTCAATCCCCAATCCTCAATCTTCAATCCTAAATAATCAATTTTCAATCCTAGATCCTCAATCCCCAATCCTCAATCCTTAATCCTCAATCTCCAATCCGCAATACTCAATCTTCAATCCTCAGTCCTCAGTCCGCAATCCTCAATTCTGAATTCTCAATCCTGAATCCTCAATCTTCAGCCCTCAGTCCTCAACAATCAGTTGTCAATTCTCAACCCTCTATAGAATATCATCAATTCACAGTTTTCAATACTCAATGCTCAATCTGCAATCTTCAAATATCTATCCACAAACATCAATTCTCATCACACAACCCTCAACACTCAGTCCCCAATCCTCAATCTTCAATCCTCAATCCTCAATCCTCAATCCTCAAACCTCAATCTTCAATCATCAATACTCAATCATCAATCCTCAATTCTCAATCCTCAATCCTCAATCCTCAATCCTCAATCGTCAGTCTTCAATCCTCAATACTCAATATTCAATCCACAATCCTGAACCCTGAATGCTCAAATCTCATTCTTCAATCCTCAATACCCAATCCTCAATCTTCAATCCTCAATCCTCAATCCTCAATTCTCAATACTCAATCCTCAGACCTCAGTCCTCAAACCTCAATCCTCAACCCTCAGCCCTCATCCTCAATCCTCAATCCTCAATCGTCAGTCTTCAATCCTCAATCATCAATCCTCAATCTTAAATACTCAACCCTCAATCCTCAATCCTCAATCCTCAATACTCAACCATCAATCCTCACTTCCCAATACTCAATAGAATATCCTGAGTTCTCAGGATTCAATACTCAAACCTCAAACCTCAAACCTCAGCCATAATCCTCAATCCTCAACCCTCAATCGTCAATCCTCAACCTTCAATCCTCAACACTCAACCTTCAACCCTCAATCCTCAATCCTCAATCGTCAATCCGCAATCCTCAATCCTCAGTCATCAATCCTCAACCTTCAATACTCAATCCTCAATCCTGAATCCTCAATCCTCAATCCTCAATCCTCATTCCTCAAACCTCAATCCTCAAACCCCAGTCCTCATCCTCAATACTCAATCCTCAATCCTCAATCATCAATCCTCAATCTTCAATACTCAATCCTCAATCCTCAATCCTCAATCCTCAATACTCAACCATCAATCCTCAATTCTCAATACTCAATAGAATATCCTGAATTCTCAGGATTCAATACTCAAACCTCACACCTTAAACCTCAGCCCTCATCCTCAATCCTCAACACTCAATCCACACTCCTCAACCCTCAATCCTCAATCCTCAGTCCTCAAACCTGAATCCTGAATCCTCAATTCTGAATCCTCAATCTTCAGACCTAAGTCCTCAACAATCAGTTGTCAATTCAAAATCCACAATAGAATACCATCAATTCACAGTTTTCAATACTCAATACTCAATCAGCAATTTTTAGACCTCTATCCACAAACATCAATTCTCATAACTCAACCCTCAACACTCAGTCCCCAATCCTCAATCTTCAATCCTCAATCCTCAATCCTCAGTCCTCAATCCTCAATCCTCAATCGTCAATCCTCAATACTCAATCATCAATCCTCAATCCTCTATCCTCAATCCTCAATCCTCAAGCCTCAATCGTCAGTCTTCAATCCTCAATACTCAATCTTCAATCCTCAGACCTCAATACTCAATCCTCGATCCTCATTATTCAATCCTCAATACCCAATCCTCAATCTTCAATCCTCAATCCTCAATCCTTAATTCTCAACCCTCCATCCTCAGTCCTCAGTCCTCAAACCTCAATCCTCAACCTTCAGCCCTCATCCTGGATCCTCAATCCTCAATCTTCAATCCTCAATACTCAATCTTCAATCCTCAATACTCAATCCTCAATCCTCAATCTTCAATCATCAATACTCAATCTTCAATCCTCAATCCTCAATCCTCAATCCACATTCCTCAAACCTCAATCCTCAACCCTCAGTCCTTATCCTCAGTTCTCAATTCTCAATCCTCAATCCCCAATCCTCAATCTTCAATCCTAAATAATCAATTTTCAATCCTAGATCCTCAATCCCCAATCCTCAATCCTTAATCCTCAATCTCCAATCCGCAATACTCAATCTTCAATCCTCAGTCCTCAGTCCGCAATCCTCAATTCTGAATTCTCAATCCTGAATCCTCAATCTTCAGCCCTCAGTCCTCAACAATCAGTTGTCAATTCTCAACCCTCTATAGAATATCATCAATTCACAGTTTTCAATACTCAATGCTCAATCTGCAATCTTCAAATATCTATCCACAAACATCAATTCTCATCACACAACCCTCAACACTCAGTCCCCAATCCTCAATCTTCAATCCTCAATCCTCAATCCTCAATCCTCAAACCTCAATCTTCAATCATCAATACTCAATCATCAATCCTCAATTCTCAATCCTCAATCCTCAATCCTCAATCCTCAATCGTCAGTCTTCAATCCTCAATACTCAATATTCAATCCACAATCCTGAACCCTGAATGCTCAAATCTCATTCTTCAATCCTCAATACCCAATCCTCAATCTTCAATCCTCAATCCTCAATCCTCAATTCTCAATACTCAATCCTCAGACCTCAGTCCTCAAACCTCAATCCTCAACCCTCAGCCCTCATCCTCAATCCTCAATCCTCAATCGTCAGTCTTCAATCCTCAATCATCAATCCTCAATCTTAAATACTCAACCCTCAATCCTCAATCCTCAATCCTCAATACTCAACCATCAATCCTCACTTCCCAATACTCAATAGAATATCCTGAGTTCTCAGGATTCAATACTCAAACCTCAAACCTCAAACCTCAGCCCTCATCCTCAATCCTCAATCCTCAATCCTCAATCCTCAATCCTCAATCTTCAATCCTCAATACTCAATCTTCAAACCTCAGTCCTCAGTCCTCAATCATCAATTCTCAATCCTAGATCCTCAATCCCCAATCCTCAATCCTTAATCCTCGTCATCAATCCTCAACCCTCAATAATCAATCCGCAATCTTCAATCATCAATAGTCTATCTTCAATCCTCAATCCTCAATACTGAATCCTCAATCCTCAACCCTCAGCCCTCATCCTCAACCCTCAATCCTTATTCCTCAGTCCTCAACCTTCAATCCTCAATACTCAATTTTCAATCCTCAATCCTCAATCCTCAATCCTCAATCCTCAATTCTAAATCCTCAACCATGAATCCTCAATCTTCAATACTCAATCCTCAATCCTCAATCCTGAATCCTCAATACTAAACCATCAATCCTCAATTCTCAATACTCAATAGAACATCCTGAATTCTCAGGATTCAATTCACAAACCTCAAACCTCAAACCTCAAACCTCAGCCATAATCCTCAATCCTCAACCCTCAATCGTCAATCCTCAACCTTCAATCCTCAACACTCAACCTTCAACCCTCAATCCTCAATCCTCAATCGTCAATCCGCAATCCTCAATCCTCAGTCATCAATCCTCAACCTTCAATACTCAATCCTCAATCCTGAATCCTCAATCCTCAATCCTCAATCCTCATTCCTCAAACCTCAATCCTCAAACCCCAGTCCTCATCCTCAATACTCAATCCTCAATCCTCAATCATCAATCCTCAATCTTCAATACTCAATCCTCAATCCTCAATCCTCAATCCTCAATACTCAACCATCAATCCTCAATTCTCAATACTCAATAGAATATCCTGAATTCTCAGGATTCAATACTCAAACCTCACACCTTAAACCTCAGCCCTCATCCTCAATCCTCAACACTCAATCCACACTCCTCAACCCTCAATCCTCAATCCTCAGTCCTCAAACCTGAATCCTGAATCCTCAATTCTGAATCCTCAATCTTCAGACCTAAGTCCTCAACAATCAGTTGTCAATTCAAAATCCACAATAGAACACCATCAATTCACAGTTTTCAATACTCAATACTCAATCAGCAATTTTTAGACCTCTATCCACAAACATCAATTCTCATAACTCAACCCTCAACACTCAGTCCCCAATCCTCAATCTTCAATCCTCAATCCTCAATCCTCAGTCCTCAATCCTCAATCCTCAATCGTCAATCCTCAATACTCAATCATCAATCCTCAATCCTCTATCCTCAATCCTCAATCCTCAAGCCTCAATCGTCAGTCTTCAATCCTCAATACTCAATCTTCAATCCTCAGACCTCAATACTCAATCCTCGATCCTCATTATTCAATCCTCAATACCCAATCCTCAATCTTCAATCCTCAATCCTCAATCCTTAATTCTCAACCCTCCATCCTCAGTCCTCAGTCCTCAAACCTCAATCCTCAACCTTCAGCCCTCATCCTGGATCCTCAATCCTCAATCTTCAATCCTCAATACTCAATCTTCAATCCTCAATACTCAATCCTCAATCCTCAATCTTCAATCATCAATACTCAATCTTCAATCCTCAATCCTCAATCCTCAATCCACATTCCTCAAACCTCAATCCTCAACCCTCAGTCCTTATCCTCAGTTCTCAATTCTCAATCCTCAATCCCCAATCCTCAATCTTCAATCCTAAATAATCAATTTTCAATCCTAGATCCTCAATCCCCAATCCTCAATCCTTAATCCTCAATCTCCAATCCGCAATACTCAATCTTCAATCCTCAGTCCTCAGTCCGCAATCCTCAATTCTGAATTCTCAATCCTGAATCCTCAATCTTCAGCCCTCAGTCCTCAACAATCAGTTGTCAATTCTCAACCCTCTATAGAATATCATCAATTCACAGTTTTCAATACTCAATGCTCAATCTGCAATCTTCAAATATCTATCCACAAACATCAATTCTCATCACACAACCCTCAACACTCAGTCCCCAATCCTCAATCTTCAATCCTCAATCCTCAATCCTCAATCCTCAAACCTCAATCTTCAATCATCAATACTCAATCATCAATCCTCAATTCTCAATCCTCAATCCTCAATCCTCAATCCTCAATCGTCAGTCTTCAATCCTCAATACTCAATATTCAATCCACAATCCTGAACCCTGAATGCTCAAATCTCATTCTTCAATCCTCAATACCCAATCCTCAATCTTCAATCCTCAATCCTCAATCCTCAATCCTCAATCCTCAATCCTGATTCTTCAATCCTCAATACCCAATCCTCAATCTTCAATCCTCAGTCCTCAATCCTCAATTCTCAATCCTAAATCCTCAACCCTCAATCCTCAATCCTCAATCGTCAGCCTTCAATCCTCAATACTCAACCCTCAATAATCAATCCGCAATCTTCAATCATCAGTACTCAATCTTCAATCCTCAATCCTCAATACTGAATCCTCAATCCTCAACCCTTAGCCCTCATCCTCAATCCTCAATCCTTATTCCTCAGTCCTCAATCTTCAATCCTCAATCTTCAATCCTCAATCCTCAATCCTCAATCGTCAATCCTCTATCCTCAATCTTCAATCCTCAATACTCAATCATCAATCCTCAATCCTCTATCCTCAATCCTCAATCCTCACGCCTCAATCGTCAGTCTTCAATCCTCAATACTCAATAATCAATTTTCAATCCTAGATCCTCAATCCCCAATCCTCAATCCTTAATCCTCAATCTCCAATCCGCAATACTCAATCTTCAATCCTCGGTCCTCAGTCCTCAATCCTCAATTCTGAATTCTCAATCCTGAATCCTCAATCTTCAGCCCTCAGTCCTCAACAATCAGTTGTAAATTCTCAATCCTCAATAGAATATCATCAATTCACTGTTTTCAATACTCAATATTCAATCTGCAATCCTCAAAAATCTATCCACAAACATCAATTCTCATCACACAACCCTCAACACTCAGTCCCCAATCCTCAATCTTCAATCCTCAATCCTCAATCCTCAATCCTCAATCCTCAATCTTCAATCATCAATACTCAATCATCAATCCTCAATTCTCAATCCTCAATCCTCAATCCTCAATCCTCAATCGTCAGTCTTCAATCCTCAATACTCAATATTCAATCCACAATCCTGAATCCTCAATCCTCAATCCTCATTCGTCAATCCTCAATACCCAATCATCAATCTTCAATCCTCAATCCTCAATCCTCAATTCTCAATACTCAATCCTCAACCCTCAATCTTCAATCCTCAGTCCTCAATACTCAATCCTCAATCCTCAATCCTCAATCCTCAATCATCAATCCTCAATCTTCAATACTCAATCCGCAATCCTCAATCCACCAATCCTCAATCCTCAATCCTCAATCATCAATCCTCAATCTTCAATCCTCAATACTCAATCTGTAATCATCATTCCTCAATCCACAATCTTCATTCTTCAATCCTCAATTCTGAATCCTCAGTCCTCAATCCTCAATCCTCAATCCTCAATCCTCAATGTTCAATCCTCAATACCCAATCCTGAATCTTCAATCCTCAATCCTCAATCCTCAATCCTCAATTCTCAATTCTCAATCCTCAATCCTCAGTCCTCAGTCCTCAGTCCTAAAGCCTCAACCATCAACCATTAGCCTTCATCCTCATTCCTCAATCCTCATTCCTCAATCCTGAGCCTTCAATCCTCAATTCTCAATCTTCAATCCTCAATCCTCAATCCTCAATCCTCAATCCTCAATCCTCAATCCCCAATCCTTAATCTTCAATCCTCAATGCTCAATCCTCAATCCTCAATCGTCAATCCGCAATCCTCAATCCTCAGTCATCAATCCTCAATCTTCAATACTCAATCCTCAATCCTGAATCCTCAATCCTCAATCCTCAATCCTCATTCCTCAAACCTCAATCCTCAAACCCCAGTCCTCATCCTCAATACTCAATCCTCAATCCTCAATCATCAATCCTCAATCTTCAATACTCAATCCTCAATCCTCAATCCTCAATCCTCAATACTCAACCATCAATCCTCAATTCTCAATACTCAATAGAATATCCTGAATTCTCAGGATTCAATACTCAAACCTCAAACCTCAAACCTCAGCCCTCATCCTCAATCCTCAACACTCAATCCACACTCCTCAACCCTCAATCCTCAATCCTCAATCCCCAATCCTCAATATTCAATCCTCAACCAACAATCCTCAATACTCAATCCTCAATCCACAATCCACAATAATCAATCTTCAATCCTCAATCCTCAATCCTCAATCCTCAGTCCTCAATCCTCATTACTCAATCCTCAATCCTCAGCCCTCAATCCTCAATCCTCGATCTTCAATCCTCAATACACAATCTTCAATCCTCAATCCTCATTCCTCAATCCTCAATCCTCATTCTTCAATCCCCAATACCCAATCCGCAATCTTCAATCCTCAATCCTCAATCCCCAATTCTCAATCCTCAATCCTCAAACCTCAGACCTCAAACATCAATACTCAACCGTCAGTCCTCGTGCTCAATCCACAGCCCTCAATCCTCAATCCTCAATCTTCAATCATCAACATTCAATCTTCAGTAATCAATCCTCAGTCCTCAATCCTCAATCCTCAATCCTCAACGTTCAATCCGCAATACCCAATCCTCAATCTTCAATCCTCAATCCTTAATCCTCAATCCTCAATCCTCAATCCTCAATCTTCAATCCTCAGTCCTCAGTCCTCAATCATCAATTCTGAATTGTCAATCCTGAATCCTCAATCTTCAGCCGTCAGTCCTCAACAATCAGTTGTCAATTCTCAATCCTCAATAGAATATCATCAATTCACAGTTTTCAATACTCAATGCTCAATCTGCAATCTTCAAATATCTATCCACAAACATCAATTCTCATCACACAACACTCAACACTCAGTCCCCAATCCTCAATCTTCAATCCTCAATCCTCAATCTTCAATCCTCAATACTCAATCTTCAATCCTCAATCCTCAGTCCTCAAACCCCAATTCTGAATCCTCAATCCTGAATCCTCAAACTTCAGCCCTCTGTCCTCAACAATCAGTTGCCAATCCTCAATCCTCAATAGAATATCCTCAATTCACAGTTTTCACTACTCAATACTCAATCTGCAATCTTCTAATCTGCAAATCTCTATAAACAAACATCAATTCTCGTCACTCAACCCTCAACACTCAATCCTCAATATTCAATCCTCAATTGTCAAGTCTCAATCCTCAATCCTCAATCCTCAATCCTCAATCCTCAATCCTCAGTCCTCAAACCTGAATCCTGAATCCTCAATTCTGAATCCTCAATCTTCAGACCTAAGTCCTCAACAATCAGTTGTCAATTCAAAATCCACAATAGAATACCATCAATTCACAGTTTTCAATACTCAATACTCAATCAGCAATCTTTAGACCTCTATCCACAAACATCAATTCTCATAACTCAACCCTCAACACTCAGTCCCCAATCCTCAATCTTCAATCCTCAATCCTCAATCCTCAGTCCTCAATCCTCAATCCTCAATCGTCAATCCTCAATACTCAATCATCAATCCTCAATCCTCTATCCTCAATCCTCAATCCTCAAGCCTCAATCGTCAGTCTTCAATCCTCAATACTCAATCTTCAATCCTCAGTCCTCAATACTCAATCCTCGATCCTCATTATTCAATCCTCAATACCCAATCCTCAATCTTCAATCCTCAATCCTCAATCCTTAATTCTCAACCCTCCATCCTCAGTCCTCAGTCCTCAAACCTCAATCCTCAACCTTCAGCCCTCATCCTGGATCCTCAATCCTCAATCTTCAATCCTCAATACTCAATCTTCAATCCTCAATACTCAATCCTCAATCCTCAATCTTCAATCATCAATACTCAATCTTCAATCCTCAATCCTCAATCCTCAATCCACATTCCTCAAACCTCAATCCTCAACCCTCAGTCCTTATCCTCAGTTCTCAATTCTCAATCCTCAATCCCCAATCCTCAATCTTCAATCCTAAATAATCAATTTTCAATCCTAGATCCTCAATCCCCAATCCTCAATCCTTAATCCTCAATCTCCAATCCGCAATACTCAATCTTCAATCCTCAGTCCTCAGTCCGCAATCCTCAATTCTGAATTCTCAATCCTGAATCCTCAATCTTCAGCCCTCAGTCCTCAACAATCAGTTGTCAATTCTCAACCCTCTATAGAATATCATCAATTCACAGTTTTCAATACTCAATGCTCAATCTGCAATCTTCAAATACCTATCCACAAACATCAATTCTCATCACACAACCATCAACACTCAGTCCCCAATCCTCAATCTTCAATCCACAATCCTCAATCCTCAATCCTCAAACCTCAATCTTCAATCATCAATACTCAATCATCAGTCCTCAATTCTCAATCCTCAATCCTCAATCCTCAATCCTCAATCGTCAGTCTTCAATCCTCAATCATCAATCCTCAATCTTAAATACTCAACCCTCAATCCTCAATCCTCAATCCTCAATACTCAACCATCAATCCTCACTTCCCAATACTCAATAGAATATCCTGAGTTCTCAGGATTCAATACTCAAACCTCAAACCTCAAACCTCAGCCCTCATCCTCAATCCTCAATCCTCAATCCTCAGTCCTCAATCCTCAATCTTCAATCCTCAATACTCAATCTTCAAACCTCAGTCCTCAGTCCTCAATCATCAATTCTCAATCCTAGATCCTCAATCCCCAATCCTCAATCCTTAATCCTCGTCATCAATCCTCAACCCTCAATAATCAATCCGCAATCTTCAATCATCAATAGTCTATCTTCAATCCTCAATCCTCAATACTGAATCCTCAATCCTCAACCCTCAGCCCTCATCCTCAACCCTCAATCCTTATTCCTCAGTCCTCAACCTTCAATCCTCAATACTCAATTTTCAATCCTCAATCCTCAATCCTCAATCCTCAATCCTCAATTCTAAATCCTCAACCATCAATCCTCAATCTTCAATACTCAATCCTCAATCCTCAATCCTGAATCCTCAATACTAAACCATCAATCATCAATTCTCAATACTCAATAGAACATCCTGAATTCTCAGGATTCAATTCACAAACCTCAAACCTCAAACCTCAAACCTCAGCCATAATCCTCAATCCTCAACCCTCGATCGTCAATCCTCAACCTTCAATCCTCAACACTCAACCTTCAACCCTCAATCCTCAATCCTCAATCGTCAATCCGCAATCCTCAATCCTCAGTCATCAATCCTCAACCTTCAATACTCAATCCTCAATCCTGAATCCTCAATCCTCAATCCTCAATCCTCATTCCTCAAACCTCAATCCTCAAACCCCAGTCCTCATCCTCAATACTCAATCCTCAATCCTCAATCATCAATCCTCAATCTTCAATACTCAATCCTCAATCCTCAATCCTCAATCCTCAATACTCAACCATCAATCCTCAATTCTCAATACTCAATAGAATATCCTGAATTCTCAGGATTCAATACTCAAACCTCACACCTTAAACCTCAGCCCTCATCCTCAATCCTCAACACTCAATCCACACTCCTCAACCCTCAATCCTCAATCCTCAGTCCTCAAACCTGAATCCTGAATCCTCAATTCTGAATCCTCAATCTTCAGACCTAAGTCCTCAACAATCAGTTGTCAATTCAAAATCCACAATAGAATACCATCAATTCACAGTTTTCAATACTCAATACTCAATCAGCAATTTTTAGACCTCTATCCACAAGCATCAATTCTCATAACTCAACCCTCAACACTCAGTCCCCAATCCTCAATCTTCAATCCTCAATCCTCAATCCTCAGTCCTCAATCCTCAATCCTCAATCGTCAATCCTCAATACTCAATCATCAATCCTCAATCCTCTATCCTCAATCCTCAATCCTCAAGCCTCAATCGTCAGTCTTCAATCCTCAATACTCAATCTTCAATCCTCAGACCTGAATACTCAATCCTCGATCCTCATTATTCAATCCTCAATACCCAATCCTCAATCTTCAATCCTCAATCCTCAATGCGTAATTCTCAACCCTCCATCCTCAGTCCTCAGTCCTCAAACCTCAGTCCTCAACCTTCAGCCCTCATCCTGGATCCTCAATCCTCAATCTTCAATCCTCAATACTCAATCTTCAATCCTCAATACTCAATCCTCAATCCTCAATCTTCAATCATCAATACTCAATCTTCAATCCTCAATCCTCAATCCTCAATCCACATTCCTCAAACCTCAATCCTCAACCCTCAGTCCTTATCCTCAGTTCTCAATTCTCAATCCTCAATCCCCAATCCTCAATCTTCAATCCTAAATAATCAATTTTCAATCCTAGATCCTCAATCCCCAATCCTCAATCCTTAATCCTCAATCTCCAATCCGCAATACTCAATCTTCAATCCTCAGTCCTCAGTCCGCAATCCTCAATTCTGAATTCTCAATCCTGAATCCTCAATCTTCAGCCCTCAGTCCTCAACAATCAGTTGTCAATTCTCAACCCTCTATAGAATATCATCAATTCACAGTTTTCAATACTCAATGCTCAATCTGCAATCTTCAAATATCTATCCACAAACATCAATTCTCATCACACAACCCTCAACACTCAGTCCCCAATCCTCAATCTTCAATCCTCAATCCTCAATCCTCAATCCTCAAACCTCAATCTTCAATCATCAATACTCAATCATCAATCCTCAATTCTCAATCCTCAATCCTCAATCCTCAATCCTCAATCGTCAGTCTTCAATCCTCAATACTCAATATTCAATCCACAATCCTGAACCCTGAATGCTCAAATCTCATTCTTCAATCCTCATTACCCAATCCTCAATCTTCAATCCTCAATCCTCAATCCTCAATTCTCAATACTCAATCCTCAGACCTCAGTCCTCAAACCTCAATCCTCAACCCTCAGCCCTCATCCTCAATCCTCAATCCTCAACCTCAACCTTCAATCTTCAATCCTCAATACTCAATCTTCAATCCTCAATCCTCAGTCCTCAAACCTCAATCCTCAATCTTCAATCCTCAATACTCAACCTTCAATCCTCAATCCTCAATTCTCAATCGTCTATACTCAATCCTCAATCTTCAGTCCTCAATCCCCAATCCTCAAACCTCAATCCTCAATCCTCAATATTCAATCCTCAATACTCAACTTTCAATACTCAATCCGCAAACATCAATCCTCAATCCTCAGTCCTCAGTCATCAATCCTCAATCCTCAACACTCAATCTTCAATCCTCAATCCTCATCCCTCAAACCTCAATCCTCAACCCTCAGTCCTTATCCTCAATTCTCAATTCTCAATCCTCAATCCTCAATCCTCAATCTTTAATCCTCAATAATCAATATTCAGTCCTAAATCCTCAATCCCCAATCCTCAATCCTTAAACCTCAATCTTCAATCCTCAATCCCCAGTCCTCAATCTTCAATCCTCAATGCTCCATCCTCAATCCTCTATCCTCAGTCCTCAACCGTCAGTCCTCGTCCTCAACCCTCAAACCTCAAAACTCAATCCTCAACCGTCAGTCCTCGTCCTCAACCCTCAAACCTCAATCCTCAATCCTCAATCTTCAATCATCAATACTCAATCTTCAATCCTCAATACTCAATCTTCAATCCCCAATCATCAATCCTCAATCCTGAATCCTCATTCTTCAATCTCCAATACCCAATCCCCAATCTTCAATCCTCAATCCTCAATCCTCAATTCTCAATCCTCAATCCTCAGTCGTCAGTCCTAAAACCTCGACCCTCAACCATCAGCCCTCGTCCTCAATCCTCAAACCTCATTCCTCAATCCTCAACGTTCAATCCTCAATTCTCAATCTTCAATCCTCAATCCTCAATCCTCAATCCTCAATCCTCAATCCTCAATCATTAATCCTCAATCTTCAATACTCAACCCTCAATCCTCAATCCTCAATTCTCAATCCTCAACCTTCAATCCTCAATCCTCAATCCTCAATCCTCAATCCTGATTCTTCAATCCTCAATACCCAATTCTCAATCTTCAATCCTCATTCCTCAATCCTCAATCCTCAATTCTAAATCCTCAACCATCAATCCTCAATCTTCAATACTCAATCCTCAATCCTCAATCCTGAATCCTCAATACTAAACCATCAATCCTCAATTCTCAATACTCAATAGAACATCCGGAATTCTCAGGATTCAATTCTCAAACCTCAAACCTCAAAGCTCAAACCTCAGCCATAATCCTCAATCCTCAACCCTCAATCGTCAATCCTCAACCTTCAATCCTCAACACTCAACCTTCAACCCTCAATCCTCAATCCTCAATCGTCAATCCGCAATCCTCAATCCTCAGTCATCAATCCTCAACCTTCAATACTCAATCCTCAATCCTGAATCCTCAATCCTCAATCGTCAATCCTCATTCCTGAAACCTCAATCCTCAAACCCCAGTCCTCATCCTCAATACTCAATCCTCAATCCTCAATCATCAATCCTCAATCTTCAATACTCAATACTCAATCCTCAATCCTCAATCCTCA
This sequence comes from Calliopsis andreniformis, assembly GCF_051401765.1. Taxonomy (NCBI): domain Eukaryota; kingdom Metazoa; phylum Arthropoda; class Insecta; order Hymenoptera; family Andrenidae; genus Calliopsis; species Calliopsis andreniformis. The sequence continues at coordinate 2,273,813 of NW_027480503.1, forward strand.
ATACTCAACCATCAATCCTCAATTCTCAATACTCAATAGAATATCCTGAATTCTCAGGATTCAATACTCAAACCTCAAACCTCAAACCTCAGCCCTCATCCTCAATCCTCAACACTCAATCCACACTCCTCAACCCTCCATCCTCAACACTCAACCTTCAATCCTCAATCCTCAATTCTCAATCCTCTATCCTCAATCCCCAGTCATCAATCCTCAACCTTCAGTACTCAATCCTCAACCTTCAATCCTCAATCCTCAATTCTCAATCGTCTGTACTCAATCCTCAATCGTCAGTCCTCAATCCCCAATCCTCAATCTTCAATCCTCAATGCTCAATCCTCAATCCTCAATCCTCAGTCCTCAATCCTCAATCCTCAATCCCCAATCCTCAATATTCTATCCTCAACCCACAATCCTCAATACTCAATCCTCAATCCACAATCCACAATAATCAATCTTCAATCCTCAATCCTCAATCCTCAATCCTCATTCCTCAATCCTCAATCCTCAGCCCTCAATCCTCAATCCTCGATCTTCAATCGTCAATACTTAATCTTCAATCCTCAATCCTCAATCCTCAATCCTCAATCCTCATTCTTCAATTCCCAATACCCAATCCGCAATCTTCAATCCTCAATCCTCAATCCCCAATTCTCAATCCTCAATCCTCAAACCTCAGACCTCAAACATCAATACTCAACCCTCAGTCCTCGTCCTCAATCCACAACCCTCAATCCTCAATCCTCAATCATCAATCCTCAATCCTGATTCTTCAATCCTCAATACCCAATCCTCAATCTTCAATCCTCAGTCCTCAATCCTCAATTCTCAATCCTAAATCCTCAACCCTCAATCCTCAATCCTCAATCGTCAGCATTCAATCCTCAATACTCAATCTTCAATCCTCAATCCTCAATACTCAATCCTCAATCCTCATTCTTCAATCCTCGATACCCAATCCTCAATCTTCCATCCTCAATCCTCAACCCTTAGTTCTCAACCCTCAATCCTCTGTCCTCAGTCCTCAAACCTCAATCCTCAACCTTCGGCCCTCATCCTCGATCCCCAATCCTCAATCTTCAATCCTCAATCCTCAATCCTCATCCTCAAGCCTCAATCCTCAATCCTCAATCCTCAATCCTCAATCCTCAATCCTCAATCCTCAATCCTCAACCCTCAATCCTCAATCTTCAATCCTCAATACTCAATCTTCAAACCTCAGTCCTCAGTCCTCAATCATCAATTCGCAATCCTAGATCCTCAATCCCCAATCCTCAATCCTTAATCCTCGTCATCAATCCTCAACCCTCAATAATCAATCCGCAATCTTCAATCATCAATACTCTATCTTCAATCCTCAATCCTCAATACTGAATCCTCAATCCTCAACCCTCAGCCCTCATCCTCAATCCTCAATCCTTATTCCTCAGTCCTCAATCTTCAATCCTCAATACTCAATTTTCAATCCTCAATCCTCAATCCTCAATCCTCAATCCTCAATTCTAAATCCTCAAACATCAATCCTCAATCTTCAATACTCAATCCTCAATCCTCAATCCTGAATCCTCAATACTAAACCATCAATCCTCAATTCTCAATACTCAATAGAACATCCTGAATTCTCAGGATTCAATTCTCAAACCTCAAACCTCAAACCTCAAACCTCAGCCATAATCCTCAATCCTCAACCCTCAATCGTCAATCCTCAACCTTCAATCCTCAACACTCATCCTTCAACCCTCAATCCTCAATCCTCAATCGTCAATCCGCAATCCTCAATCCTCAGTCATCAATCCTCAACCTTCAATACTCAATCCTCAATCCTGAATCCTCAATCCTCAATCCTCAATCCTCATTCCTCAAACCTCAATCCTCAAACCCCAGTCCTCATCCTCAATACTCAATCCTCAATCCTCAATCATCAATCCTCAATCTTCAATACTCAATCCTCAATCCTCAATCCTCAATCCTCAATACTCAACCATCAATCCTCAATTCTCAATACTCAATAGAATATCCTGAATTCTCAGGATTCAATACTCAAACCTCAAACCTCAAACCTCAGCCCTCATCCTCAATCCTCAACACTCAATCCACACTCCTCAACCCTCAATCCTCAACACTCAACCTTCAATCCTCAATCCTCAATTCTCAATCCTCTATCCTCAATCCCCAGTCATCAATCCTCAACCTTCAATACTCAATCGTCAACCTTCAATCCTCAATCCTCAATTCTCAATCGTCTGTACTCAATCCTCAATCGTCAGTCCTCAATCCCCAATCCTCAACCTTCAATCCTCAATGCTCAATCATCAATCCTCAATCCTCAATCCTCAATCCTCAATCCTCAATCCCCAATCCTCAATATTCAATCCTCAACCCACAATCCTCAATACTCAATCCTCAATCCACAATCCACAATAATCAATCTTCAATCCTCAATCCTCAATCCTCAATCCTCAATCCTCATTCCTCAATCCTCAATCCTCAGCCCTCAATCCTCAATCCTCTATCTTCAATCTTCAATCCTCAATCCTCAATCCTCAATCCTCAATCCTCATTCTTCAATCCCCAATACCCAATCCGCAATCTTCAATCCTCAATCCTCAATCCCCAATTCTCAATCCTCAATCCTCAAACCTCAGACCTCAAACATCAATACTCAACCCTCAGTCCTCGTCCTCAATCCACAACCCTCAATCCTCAATCCTCAATCATCAATCATCAATATTCAACCTTCAATCCACAATACTCAATCCTCGATCCTCAATCCTCAATCCTCAATGTTCAATCCTCAATACCCAATCCCCAATCTTCAATCCTCAATCCTCAATCCTCAATCCTCAATTCTCAATTCTCAATCCTCAATCCTCAGTCCTCAGTCCTCAGTCCTCAGTCCTAAAACCTCAACCCTCAACCATCAGCACTCATCCTCAATCCTCATTCCTCAACCCTCAGACTTCAATCCTCAATTCTCAATCTTCAATACTCCGTCCTCAATCCTCAATCTTCAATCCTCAATCCTCAATCATCAATCCTCATTCCTCAATCCTCAATCCTCAATCCTGAATCCTCAATCCTCAATACTCAACCATCAACCCTCAATTCCCAATACTCAACAGAATATCCTGAATTCTCAGGATTCAATTCTCAAACCTCAAACCTCAACACTCAATCTTCAATCCTTAATCCTCAATCCTCAATAATCAATCCTCAATCCTCAATCCTCAGTCATCAATCCTCAACCTTCAATACTCAATACCCAATCCTCAATCTTCAATCCTCAATCCTCAATCCTCAATTCTCAATCCTCAATCCTCAATCCTCAGACCTCAAACATCATTACTCAACCGTCAGTCCTCGTGCTCAATCCACAGCCCTCAATCCTCAATACTCAATCTTCAATCATCAACATTCAATCTTCAGTAATCAATCCTCAGTCCTCAATCATCAATCCTCAATCTTCAATACTCAACCCTCAATAGCAATCCTCAATCCTCAATACTCAACCATCAATCCTCAATTCTCAATACTCAATAGAATACCCTGAGTTCTCAGGATTCAATGCTCAAACCTCAAACCTCAAACCTCAGCCCTCATCCTCAATCCTCAATACTGAATCCTCACTCCTCAACTCTCAGTCCTCAACACTCAACCTTCAATCCTCAATCCTCAATCCTCAATCCTCAAACCTCTATCTTCAATCCTAAATAATCAATCTCGAATACTATATCCTCAATACCCAATCCTCAATCCTCAATACCCAATCCTAAATCTTCAATCCTCAATCCTCAATTATCAATTCTCAGTCCTCAATCCTCAATCCTCTGTCCTCAAACCTCAATCCTCAACCCTCAGTCCTCGTCCTCAAACCTCAACCCTCAATAATCAATCCGCAATCTTCACTCATCAATACTCAATCTTAAATCCTCAGTCCTCAGTCCGCAATCCTCAATTCTGAATTCTCAATCCTGAATCCTCAATCTTCAGCCCTCAGTCCTCAACAATCAGTTGTCAATTCTCAACCCTCTATAGAATATCATCAATTCACAGTTTTCAATACTCAATGCTCAATCTGCAATCTTCAAATATCTATCCACAAACATCAATTCTCATCACACAACCCTCAACACTCAGTCCCCAATCCTCAATCTTCAATCCTCAATCCTCAATCCTCAATCCTCAAACCTCAATCTTCAACCATCAATACTCAATCATCAATCCTCAATTCTCAATCCTCAATCCTCAATCCTCAATCCTCAATCGTCAGTCTTCAATCCTCAATACTCAATATTCAATCCACAATCCTGAATCCTGAATGCTCAAATCTCATTCTTCAATCCTCAATACCCAATCCTCAATCTGCAATCCTCAATCCTCAATCCTCAATTCTCAATACTCAATCCTAAGACCTCAGTCCTCAAACCTCAATCCTCAACCCTCAGCCCTCATCCTCAATCCTCAATCCTCAACCTCAACCTTCAATCTTCAATCTTCAATACTCAATCTTCAATCCTCAATCCTCAGTCCTCAAACCTCAATCCACAATCTTCAATCCTCAATACTCAACCTTCAATCCTCAATCCTCAATTCTCAATCGTCTATACTCAATCCTCAATCTTCAGTCCTCAATCCCCAATCCTCAAACCTCAATCCTCAATCCTCAATATTCAATCCTCAATACTCAACTTTCAATACTCAATCCGCAATCATCAATCCTCAATCCTCAGTCCTCAGTCATCAATCCTCAATCCTCAATACTCAATCGTCAATCCTCAGTCCTCAATCCTCAATCCTCAATCCTCGTACCTCAAACCTCAATCCTCAACCCCCAGTCCTCATCCTCAATTCTCAATTCCCAATCCTCAATCCTCAACACTCAATCTTCAATCCTCAATCCTCATCCCTCAAACCTCAATCCTCAACCCTCAGTCCTTATCCTCAATTCTCAATTCTCAATCCTCAATCCTCAATCCTCAATCTTTAATCCTCAATAATCAATATTCAGTCCTAAATCCTCAATCCCCAATCCTCAATCCTTAAACCTCAATCTTCAATCCTCAATCCCCAGTCCTCAACCTTCAATCCTCAATGCTCCATCCTCAATCCTCTATCCTCAGTCCTCAACCGTCAGTCCTCGTCCTCAACCCTCAAACCTCAAAACTCAATCCTCAACCGTCAGTCCTCGTCCTCAACCCTCAAACCTCAATCCTCAATCCTCAATCTTCAATCATCAATACTCAATCTTCAATCCTCAATACTCAATCTTCAATCCCCAATCATCAATCCTCAATCCTGAATCCTCATTCTTCAATCTCCAATACCCAATCCCCAATCTTCAATCCTCAATCCTCAATCCTCAATTCTCAATCCTCAATCCTCAGTCGTCAGTCCTAAAACCTCAACCCTCAACCATCAGCCCTCGTCCTCAATCCTCAAACCTCATTCCTCAATCCTCAACGTTCAATCCTCAATTCTCAATCTTCAATCCTCAATCCTCAATCCTCAATCCTCAATCCTCAATCCTCAATCCTCAATCCTCAATCCTCAATCCTCAATCCTCAATCCTGATTCTTCAATCCTCAATACCCAATTCTCAATCTTCAATCCTCAGTCCTCAATCCTCAATCCTCAATTCTAAATCCTCAACCATCAATCCTCAATCTTCAATACTCAATCCTCAATCCTCAATCCTGAATCCTCAATACTAAACCATCAATCCTCAATTCTCAATACTCAATAGAACATCCGGAATTCTCAGGATTCAATTCTCAAACCTCAAACCTCAAAGCTCAAACCTCAGCCATAATCCTCAATCCTCAGCCCTCAATCGTCAATCCTCAACCTTCAATCCTCAACACTCAACCTTCAACCCTCAATCCTCAATCCTCAATCGTCAATCCGCAATCCTCAATCCTCAGTCATCAATCCTCAACCTTCAATACTCAATCCTCAATCCTGAATCCTCAATCCTCAATCCTCAATCCTCATTCCTCAAACCTCAATCCTCAAACCCCAGTCCTCATCCTCAATACTCAATCCTCAATCCTCAATCATCAATCCTCAATCTTCAATACTCAATACTCAATCCTCAATCCTCAATCCTCAATACTCAACCATCAATCCTCAATTCTCAATACTCAATAGAATATCCTGAATTCTCAGGATTCAATACTCAAACCTCAAACCTCAAACCTCAGCCCTCATCCTCAATCCTCAACACTCAATCCACACTCCTCAACCCTCCATCCTCAACACTCAACCTTCAATCCTCAATCCTCAATTCTCAATCCTCTATCCTCAATCCCCAGTCATCAATCCTCAACCTTCAGTACTCAATCCTCAACCTTCAATCCTCAATCCTCAATTCTCAATCGTCTGTACTCAATCCTCAATCGTCAGTCCTCAATCCCCAATCCTCAATCTTCAATCCTCAATGCTCAATCCTCAATCCTCAATCCTCAGTCCTCAATCCTCAACCCTCAATCCCCAATCCTCAATATTCTATCCTCAACCCACAATCCTCAATACTCAATCCTCAATCCACAATCCACAATAATCAATCTTCAATCCTCAATCCTCAATCCTCAATCCTCATTCCTCAATCCTCAATCCTCAGCCCTCAATCCTCAATCCTCGATCTTCAATCGTCAATACTCAATCTTCAATCCTCAATCCTCAATCCTCAATCCTCAATCCTCATTCTTCAATCCCCAATACCCAATCCGCAATCTTCAATCCTCAATCCTCAATCCCCAATTCTCAATCCTCAATCCTCAAACCTCAGACCTCAAACATCAATACTCAACCCTCAGTCCTCGTCCTCAATCCACAACCCTCAATCCTCAATCCTCAATCATCAATCATCAATATTCAATCTTCAATCCACAATACTCAATCCTCGATCCTCAATCCTCAATCCTCCATGTTCAATCCTCAATACCCAATCCCCAATCTTCAATCCTCAATCCTCAATCCTCAATCCTGAATCCTCAATTCTCAATTCTCAATCCTCAATCCTCAGTCCTCAGTCCTCAGTCCTAAAACCTCAACCCTCAACCATCAGCCCTCATCCTCAATCCTCAATCCTCATTCCTCAACCCTCAGACTTCAATCCTCAATACTCAATCTTCAATCCTCCGTCCTCAATCCTCAATATTCAAACCTCAATCCTCAAACATCAATCCTCATTCTTCAATACTCAATCCTCAATCCTGAATCCTCAATCCTCAATACTCAACCCTCAATCCTCAACACTCAATCTTCAATCCTCAATCCTCAATCCTCAATCCTCAAACCTCTATCTTCAATCCTAAATAATCAATCTCGAATACTAGATCCTCAATCCCCAATCCTCAATCCTCAATACCCAATCCTAAATCTTCAATCCTCAATCCTCAATTATCAATTCTCAGTCCTCAGTCCTCAATCCTCTGTCCTCAAACCTCAATCCTCAACCCTCAGTCCTCGTCCTCAAACCTCAACCCTCAGTAATCAATCCGCAATCTTCGCTCATCAATACTCAATCTTAAATCCTCAATCCTCAATAGTCAATCCTAAATCCTCAATACTCAATCCTCAGTCCACAGTCATCAATCTTCAATACTCAATCCGCCAATCCTCAATATTCAACACACAACCCTCAATCATCAATCCTCAATACTCAACCATCAATCCAAAATTCTCAATACTCGATAGAATATCCTGAATTCTCAGCTTTCAATACTCAATCCTCAATCTTCAATCTTCAAATCTCCATCCACAAACATCAATTCTCATCACTGAACCCTCAACACTCAGTCCCCAATCCTCAATCCTCAATTCTCAATCCTCAACCTTCAATCCTCAATCCTCAATCCTCAATCCGCAATCCTGATTCTTCAATCCTCAATACCCAATCCTCAATCTTCAATCCTCAGTCCTCAATCCTCAATTCTCAATCCTAAATCCTCAACCCTCAATCCTCAATCCTCAATCGTCAGCCTTCAATCCTCAATACTCAACCCTCAATAATCAATCCGCAATCTTCAATCATCAGTACTCAATCTTCAATCCTCAATCCTCAATACTGAATCCTCAATCCTCAACCCTTAGCCCTCATCCTCAATCCTCAATCCTTATTCCTCAGTCCTCAATCTTCAATCCTCAATACTCAATTTTCAATCCTCAATCCTCAATCCTCAATCCTCAATTCTAAATCCTCAACCATCAATCCTCAATCTTCAATACTCAATCCTCAATCCTCAATCCTGAATCCTCAATACTAAACCATCAATCCTCAATTCTCAATACTCAATAGAACATCCTGAATTCTCAGTATTCAGTTCTCAAACCTCAAACCTCAAACCTCAAACCTCAGCCATAATCCTCAATCCTCAACCCTCAATCGTCAATCATCAACCATCAATCCTCAACACTCAACCTTCAACCCTCAATCCTCAATCCTCAATGGTCAATCCGCAATCCTCAATCCTCAGTCATCAATCCTCAACCTTCAATCCTCAATCCTCAATCCTCAATCCTCAATCCTGATTCTTCAATCCTCAATACCCAATCCTCAATCTTCAATCCTCAGTCCTCAATCCTCAATTCTCAATCCTAAATCCTCAACCCTCAATCCTCAATCCTCAATCGTCAGCATTCAATCCTCAATACTCAATCTTCAATCCTCAATCCTCAATACTCAATCCTCAATCCTCATTCTTCAATCCTCGATACCCAATCCTCAATCTTCCATCCTCAATCCTCAACCCTTAGTTCTCAACCCTCAATCCTCTGTCCTCAGTCCTCAAACCTCAATCCTCAACCTTCGGCCCTCATCCTCGATCCTCAATCCTCAATCTTCAATCCTCAATCCTCATCCTCAAGCCTCAATCCTCAATCCTCAATCCTCAATCCTCAATCCTCAATCCTCAATCATCAATCCTCAACCCTCAATCCTCAATCTTCAATCCTCAATACTCAATCTTCAAACCTCAGTCCTCAGTCCTCAATCATCAATTCGCAATCCTAGATCCTCAATCCCCAATCCTCAATCCTTAATCCTCGTCATCAATCCTCAACCCTCAATAATCAATCCGCAATCTTCAATCATCAATACTCTATCTTCAATCCTCAATCCTCAATACTGAATCCTCAATCCTCAACCCTCAGCCCTCATCCTCAATCCTCAATCCTTATTCCTCAGTCCTCAATCTTCAATCCTCAATACTCAATTTTCAATCCTCAATCCTCAATCCTCAATCCTCAATCCTCAATTCTAAATCCTCAACCATCAATCCTCAATCTTCAATACTCAATCCTCAATCCTCAATCCTGAATCCTCAATAATAAACCATCAATCCTCAATTCTCAATACTCAATAGAACATCCTGAATTCTCAGGATTCAATTCTCAAACCTCAAACCTCAAACCTCAAACCTCAGCCATAATCCTCAATCCTCAACCCTCAATCGTCAATCCTCAACCTTCAATCCTCAACACTCATCCTTCAACCCTCAATCCTCAATCCTCAATCGTCAATCCGCAATCCTCAATCCTCAGTCATCAATCCTCAACCTTCAATACTCAATCCTCAATCCTGAATCCTCAATCCTCAATCCTCAATCCTCATTCCTCAAACCTCAATCCTCAAACCCCAGTCCTCATCCTCAATACTCAATCCTCAATCCTCAATCATCAATCCTCAATCTTCAATACTCAATCCTCAATCCTCAATCCTCAATCCTCAATACTCAACCATCAATCCTCAATTCTCAATACTCAATAGAATATCCTGAATTCTCAGGATTCAATACTCAAACCTCAAACCTCAAACCTCAGCCCTCATCCTCAATCCTCAACACTCAATCCACACTCCTCAACCCTCAATCCTCAACACTCAACCTTCAATCCTCAATCCTCAATTCTCAATCCTCTATCCTCAATCCCCAGTCATCAATCCTCAACCTTCAATACTCAATCGTCAACCTTCAATCCTCAATCCTCAATTCTCAATCGTCTGTACTCAATCCTCAATCGTCAGTCCTCAATCCCCAATCCTCAACCTTCAATCCTCAATGCTCAATCATCAATCCTCAATCCTCAATCCTCAATCCTCAATCCTCAATCCCCAATCCTCAATATTCAATCCTCAACCCACAATCCTCAATACTCAATCCTCAATCCACAATCCACAATAATCAATCTTCAATCCTCAATCCTCAATCCTCAATCCTCAATCCTCATTCCTCAATCCTCAATCCTCAGCCCTCAATCCTCAATCCTCGATCTTCAATCCTCAATACTCAATCTTCAATCCTCAATCCTCAATCCTCAATCCTCAATCCTCATTCTTCAATCCACAATACCCAATCCGCAATCTTCAATCCTCAATCCTCAATCCCCAATTCTCAATCCTCAATCCTCAAACCTAAGACCTCAAACATCAATACTCAACCCTCAGTCCTCGTCCTCAATCCACAACCCTCAATCCTCAATCCTCAATCATCAATCATCAATATTCAACCTTCAATCCACAATACTCAATCCTCGATCCTCAATCCTCAATCCTCAATGTTCAATCCTCAATACCCAATCCCCAATCTTCAATCCTCAATCCTCAATCCTCAATCCTCAATTCTCAATTCTCAATCCTCAATCCTCAGTCCTCAGTCCTCAGTCCTCAGTCCTAAAACCTCAACCCTCAACCATCAGCACTCATCCTCAATCCTCAATCCTCATTCCTCAACCCTCAGACTTCAATCCTCAATTCTCAATCTTCAATACTCCGTCCTCAATCCTCAATCTTCAATCCTCAATCCTCAATCATCAATCCTCATTCCTCAATCCTCAATCCTCAATCCTGAATCCTCAATCCTCAATACTCAACCATCAACCCTCAATTCCCAATACTCAACAGAATATCCTGAATTCTCAGGATTCAATTCTCAAACCTCAAACCTCAACACTCAATCTTCAATCCTTAATCCTCAATCCTCAATAATCAATCCTCAATCCTCAATCCTCAGTCATCAATCCTCAACCTTCAATACTCAATACCCAATCCTCAATCTTCAATCCTCAATCCTCAATCCTCAATTCTCAATCCTCAATCCTCAATCCTCAGACCTCAAACATCATTACTCAACCGTCAGTCCTCGTGCTCAATCCACAGCCCTCAATCCTCAATACTCAATCTTCAATCATCAACATTCAATCTTCAGTAATCAATCCTCAGTCCTCAATCATCAATCCTCAATCTTCAATACTCAACCCTCAATAGCAATCCTCAATCCTCAATACTCAACCATCAATCCTCAATTCTCAATACTCAATAGAATACCCTGAGTTCTCAGGATTCAATGCTCAAACCTCAAACCTCAAACCTCAGCCCTCATCCTCAATCCTCAATACTCAATCCTCACTCCTCAACTCTCAATCCTCAACACTCAACCTTCAATCCTCAATCCTCAATCCTCAATCCTCAAACCTCTATCTTCAATCCTAAATAATCAATCTCGAATACTATATCCTCAATACCCAATCCTCAATCCTCAATACCCAATCCTAAATCTTCAATCCTCAATCCTCAATTATCAATTCTCAGTCCTCAATCCTCAATCCTCTGTCCTCAAACCTCAATCCTCAACCCTCAGTCCTCGTCCTCAAACCTCAACCCTCAATAATCAATCCGCAATCTTCACTCATCAATACTCAGTCTTAAATCCTCAATCCTCAATACTCAATCCTAAATCCTCAATACTCAATCCTCAGTCCACAGTCATCAATCTTCAATACTCAATCCGCCAATCCTCAATATTCAACACACAACCCTCAATCATCAATCCTCAATACTCAACCATCAATCCAAAATTCTCAATACTCGATAGAATATCCTGAATTCTCAGCTTTCAATACTCAATCCTCAATCTTCAATCTTCAAATCTCCATCCACAAACATCAATTCTCATCACTGAACCCTCAACACTCAGTCCCCTATCCTCAATCCTCAATTCTCAATCCTCAACCTTCAATCCTCAATCCTCAATCCTCAATCCTCAATTCTCAATCCTCAATTCTCAATTCTCAATCCTCAACCCTCACTCCTCTGTCCTCAGTCCTAAAACCTCAACCCTCAACCATCAGCTCTCATCCTCAATCCCCAATCCTCATTCCTCAATCCTCAGACTTCAATACTCAATTCTCAATCTTCAATCCTCAATCCTCAATCCTCAATCCTCAATCCTCAATCCTCAATCATCAATCCTCAATCTTCAATACTCAATCCTCAATCCTGAATCCTGAATCCTCAATACTCAACCATCAACCCTCAATTCCCAATACTCAACAGAATATCCTGAATTCTCAGGATTCAATACTCAAACCTCAAACCTCAACGCTCAATCTTCAATCCTTAATCCTCAATCCTCAATCCTCAATCCTCAATCCTCAATCCTCAATCCTAAGTCAACAATCCTCAACCTTCAATACTCAATCCTCAATACTCTATCCTCAAACCTCAATCCTCAATCCTCAATCTTCAATCCTCATTCCTCAAACCTCAATCCTCAACCCTCAGTCCTTATCCTCAATTCTCAATTCTCAATACTCAATC